>NC_056739.1:166683398-166745898 GCF_019279795.1 Protopterus annectens
GGTCAAGACTATATAGCTGTGCAATTCCAAATGTTGCATGAAGATACACTCCAGACTGCCAATCTGAGTATTCAGCCACTGATCCACCATAATTCCTCATCAACCTGTCCACCTCTGGCAGGTTAAATCAACAGGCACCTTACCAGTGATGCTCCCTAATGAGAAACATACACCCCCACTGGAAAAGGAGCACCAGAAGCCACCAGTGAGTCTTCATGGTCACCTCCAGCAGGATGATCTCTGTCACTCGGCAAAGATGGCAGCATGAATACTGCTGGGTCTCAGCATTAGTTGGTGAGCCTGGTGTAGGGAGTGTAGGGAGCAGTGTATCCTACTGCACTACAATGTGAAAAAAGTCAGGATGCTCACTTCTCAGGTCACTCTACCAATGCTGGCACTGCTCATCACAGCAGGTGATACCTGAGGCATCACTCAGTACCTTGAGAAGCAGTCCTAATATTGTTAGGATGCTTGCTGCCTTATAATTCATCATATATATCCACATCAGTGGCTAAATTACATGAGGTATCCTCAGTAAAGCCAGCATCAGTCAAAGAAGATTCCAAGGGTATTAAAACAGACCTTAAAGTGCTATCTGTCTTACGTGTTCGCTTATTCTAAAAATCTCTTGTTTTTATTTGCTGTCTCAGTGAATGAAACAATTCTCTTCTGCTTAGCCCAAGAAAATTCCATATTGTTTGTGTAGTCATTAAGATCACATTTACATTTGATGATCTTTTTATTTTGTAGTTCCTTGCCTAAATAGTTCAGTGTCTTAGTGCGATCATTAATCTTGTTGTCATATAGGGGATGTGTTGAAAGAGACTCAGAATCTCTGTATAAGTCATTAAGCAGATTCATTTTTTTTTAAACAATCACTTGCAAAATATCCAGTTAAACATTCAACAAAAAGAATAAATACATCATGTGTTATGTATCCATATCTGCTGAAAAAATTTCATCATTCAACCTATTTGGGGTCCAAGATGAGCCTGCAGGAAGGGGGGCACCAGCATCCTCGAAAAAATCTGTGGTGGCTATACTACCCAAAGAGGTTAAAGACCCTTCAGACCCATCTTCACACAAACTCATTACAGTTTTAAACCATGATTATAAAGTGTTTATGCCCATAGTAGCTAAGAGAATGGCAAAGGAGTTGGCAAAATTTTCAGATATGTATTATTGTGGTTTTGTGGAGAGAAGGCAAACATTTGACAATAGTAATAGAACAATGATAATCTAGAGGGAAGCAAAATGTAAGAAATACAATATATTGTTGGTGGGTCTTGATGCAGGGAAAGCATTTGACAAAATAAGGTGGGATTTTATGAGTAGAGCAATTGAAGCATTAACATTCCCTCATATAATAATAGGTTTAATTAGGAGGATATAATGAAAGGTCAAAGGCAAGTATTAAGGTAGGAGGATTCATCCCTGACAAGTTGTGTTTGAATAGAGGAACTAGACAGGATATCCTCTTCTCCTTTATTTGTTTTACATTTAGTGCCACTGGCAAAATAAATAAGAGATGCACAAATACATGGTAAGGGAATCATGAAAAGTTAATTTTATTTGTAGATGCTATTATTTGTACTTGTACATCCTCCGTGTGTTCCAGTTTCCTTCTACATTCTAAAGACATGCAGCAGATGGATTGGACACTCTAAACTGGCCCTAGGGGTGATTGTAAGTGTGTGGTATGAATGAACTACCACGGTAGGGCCTGCTGCTGGCGGTGTTAAACCTTGGCTCTACATGATTGTCACTGTTGAAGCGACACCCCAACTCCATGTGCAAAAATGCAAAAAGGGATTGAGGATGGATGGGTTATTTGTGCTTGATAAATCCAGAAAGGCACATTTCAATATTGTGGGGGGGGGCTCAATAAATAAGGCGAGAGTAGGATTTTGGATGCAGATCCTTAACGAGAACAACAACAACCATACAAAATATTAGTTCTTAGAATATAAGCCGACATGAGAATAGAGGAAGGAGATTTTGCCAATAGGGTGACTGCAAGCAGGGGTATATAAACTAGGCACAACAGGAGACTGGAATTTATTGAAGAAAATTGGAAAAGAAACCAAGGTATTGAGAACAAATAACTAGAGAGGTAAAGATAACAGAGTGGGATGAGGCCAAATAGAGGTTTGGACTGCAGGCTACAGTCTACCTTTCCTACCAGGAACTGAGATCAGAGCATAGGCAAAGTGAAAGGAATATGACAGTGCTAAGTGAAAGAACAGCTCTGGTGGAGATTTTAGTTGAGTCCAGAGCAGAAGCTGTTGTTAGAAAAGGAATCTTAGTAGGACATATAAAATACTGAATGATTACTATAAGACTCAACCAGAGGAGTTTAGAAAAGACTGGGAAGAAAGTCTGGAAAGGCAATTTGCAAAGGAAAAATGGGAGGATGCATGTATGGTTTCAAGTATATGACAAAGTCCAGAAGGTTAAGGATTTTTGCTAGGAGATATTTGCATAGTTATTTTTTATATCCCAAGCAGACTTCAGATAATTTTTTCCTTGTGCAGATAACACATATTAGAGATGTGATGGAAAAGACAGAGGCAACTGTGAACATATTTTTTTGAGTGTAACAACTTGGCAGATTTTTAAAATTCTCTACAGCGTACTCTGTTAGAAATGTTGGGGGAGCAAATGGCTGTAACTAAGGAAATCATTATTTTAAGATGGGACATGAGATTTGAATAGTCTGTACATAGTAAAGTTTAATTAAGTTTATTGCTACTGGGTGGCAAAAAAGTAATTACTAGAAAATGGAAATTAACATCTAAACTAACTGCAATTAAATTACTAAATATTGTAAAGGAAATAAAAGAACCAGAGGTGGAATCTTTAGAAAAGCGAAGGAACAAATCACATGTGAGAACCATACATGCAGAATAATGTTCTGGAGGAGAAGTGAAGTTTAAGGGAAGGCTGGAATTGAGCAATTTCTGTAACATTGGAGTGAAATAGTTGTTAAAAATAAAGAAAACATATATGCAAAATATAAAGCATGAATATGAATAACGTTAGTATGGTTTGCTTTCTTTTCTTTTAATGTATTTGTGCCTATATCTAAAATGATAATTTAATAAATGTGTTTAAAAATATACAAAGAAAAAAGACGAGCCTTCAGTTTTAGTTATGCTCTTTCATTTGGTAAACTTTTAAATGTTTAAAATACCAAACAGCTACATTCACAGTTTTTGTTTCATTTAACAAAGAAGAAAAAAAAAGGTATTGAATAATGAAATTCTTTTCTCATTCCATCTCTAAGGCTATGAGCATAGTAATTGAAATCTTCCTTCTTGTATTTCCAAAGGCAGGAACAATGGCACGTCATCCATGCTGAATATAAGTGACATGATAAGGTCACAGAGACCACCCCAAACTTGTATTTTGAACTTCCCTATACAGAATACTTGGCAGTTGCAAAAATACAAAACACTAGCTCAGCACTTAAAAAAAATAGTCAAATTCACACAAAACATGCTTGCAGTTAGTCTAAACTGGTTACGGTACTCCTTAAATAATGACTAAGCTAGTATCAGAAACCGTATGTAATATACTAAAAAGCAGTACTGAGTGGCAGTCACAGATGAAAAAGTGACTTGTTTCACCAATATTACTTTTGCTTTATCACTTAATCTGAAAAACACTTCCTACCAAAACAAATAAATAGGCAGGACATACCTATCTGACAAACTAAACAACATATGATCAAAATACAGGTATCGCAAGCAAAAAGATTTTCTGCAAAACTCTCAAAGTAAATGATACATGAAATAAAACTTTATGTAAATCAGCATGCTATACATTAGAAATACATATTTTAAAAAGAATATATCAAGACCTATCAAACACTGTAAATTCAGTGAACAAAACTGCATATCAATGTTTTTGTCTACTGGACAAATTCCTTATAACAAGCCACGTGAATAAGACTTGGATAAAATAATAAGCTGCAACCAATGGAACAAGTTCCACAGGAAAAAAGACTCTCTCTCTCTCTCTCTCTATATATATCTCTATATATATATATATATATATATATATATGTGTGTGTGTGTGTGTGTGTGTGTGTGTGTGTGTTGTACATACTCTGAATATACAAGAAAAATTAGCATATATAATAGTATTTACAAAATAAATACCATGTAGAGAATATCTGGTGAAATCTCATATCATAAAATATTGGGTATTGCATAGTATTTTCAAAATATCTCAATTAAACCTGGGGAAATAAAGCATCCCTTTTTGCAGTTCTATAAAATTTCTTTAAAATTAAGCCATTCATGTTTGAAGAAGGGGCTCCTTTGTATCCAAACATTTATCTGTACCAGTAAATGAAAAGATAGCATTCAGATGCTGAAAGCAGTGTTTGCATAGTGGTTAGTTAATATTTTGTGCTTAGTATCAGTAACATCCTGTGTAATACAAATTCTCATTTGACCAATGTAAAAAGATTCACAAATACAACTAACAAGATAGACAATCCATGAAATGATACATATGATAAATGTACATATTTGAAAACATTTATTATAGTTGCTAGTTGTAAAACTTTTGGTCTGAACAATCTATGTGCAAACATTGTATTGTCCACAGGGAAACATCCCATGAGCATACTAGTTATCAAAGTAAATTTCTGAAAGTTATGACCATACTTACGGGTTGTCAGCTGTTTGTTTTACCTCTTGCCTCTATGATAAGTAAATAACATTTCAGAGGGCAATATGGGCATTAATAAAACAGTCAACCTGAAGTACTTATCAAAAATGTATAAGTAGTTTAAACAGGCAAATATTACTCCATAGTGTAATAAGTCAGGGTGCAGAAAAACAATTTATGTAACTTTGTTTCTTGTGTATACTGCGAGGAGGTTTCTGTGGACATAGAATTAACCTCACATTTAATTTTATTTAGTAGTTCAGTATTACATTTCCAGTGGCAAAATATATGGTACAGATCATTAGATATTCTTGCAGTAAAATGAGGTCTATATGGTTCTGTCAATAAGGTGTGTAATGTTAGCATCTAAGAAATCAATAGTAAACGCCTCAGCATGAAATGCAAAATGTATCTCAAATCTGGTATGAGTGACATATGTCAAAAAATCTCAAAACAGGAGAGGAATGAGGTTTAAAAGAAGGTAGGACTTAAATAAGCTATGTAATATTTGACTGAAAAGGATTGGGTAGATTATAAGTGATGTGTAATGTTTGCAACTGGGAGTGTGTCAGTATGGTTTGTGATGATAAATGCTTGCAACAAGGATTGTGACAGTGTGGTTTATTTTCATTTATACAAATGTATGATTGTATATGTTGTAAGTGATGGTTTAATAATGATGTTTGTTGTTTAAAAAAGGGGCAAGAATTGAATAATGTATGTAGTGTTGCTTAGGTTATATGATATATAGCAATATATGTGAAGTATAATACTTGTTAATGTTAATTTGTTAATACAGTTTGATTACTTTTGTATAAATGTAAATTTGCCTGTGTCACAAGTGATAATTCAATAAAGGTATTTAAACAACAACAAAAAAAAACTCTTCTTAGAGCCAGACCAAACCATCCACTAGTCATCTAAGTGGGTTCCTATTAGAAGACCGAAGACGCATTCTTTTAAATGTGTCTTGGTCGAACATAAAAGACTGAAACAGCAAAATATCCAAGTGACATGTAAGCGAATTCTTTTCCTGGGAAAGAATTTGCTTGGCCGCTTTGGTACTTTACCATTTTCAGCACTGTAGTGCGGTCTCAGTGTTGGTATATTTAAATAGGGGGTGTGGGGCATAGCCCCCCACTTAATGTAATGTCATAAAGTGTTTTCTCTCTCTTTTTTTTTTTTTTTATGTTTGAACAGTGATTTTTTTTCCCTTGGAAAAAAATCGCTGTTCTGACAGTTTGATATTGTAAGCTTTCACTTACATAGGGTTGATTAATCACTGTTTGCTTTTTTAAGAGTTTGGTGATGCAATATAGACCCATCTAAGTAATGATGTCACACATCTAGATTGTCCAAAAAAAGTAAATTTAGAATGCAATTGGAAAGTGTTCCTATAAAGTATAGGGTTCTTGAACTGAACTGTTTTATTTTACTTGATTGTTTTTTGATTGTTTAATTGAATCATTTTTATTGATGGACTTTTTAATGCAGTGACGTATTTAATTGTTTGCTGGTGTTGTGCTTTTTGACTCTTGAAAGGCTGTTTTGGCTGTGGCGCTGTAGCTTGTATTAGTTTTGCACATTTTATATTAAAGTTTGGGTCTTTTATTCTGGCCTTGGTTGTTATTTAATACCTTTTTGCCTGTGTAATTTTTTGTCCAAAAAAGTTGTTACTGGAATCATAAATAAATCGCTGTTCAAAGTACCCCATAAAATGGTCTGAGTATAGGAAGGCAAATAATGACCCTATAGCTGCCCTTTGAGCTGTAAGTAATAATCCTCATGACAAAAAAAAAGGCAGACAGCAACATTAAAACTCACAAAGCACAAATCAAGAAAGCAATTGCTAATGCCAAGCAATCAAGTTGTTTTAGATTGTTTGTATCAGCTCTGATGAAGTTCAAATAAATGGAACAAAAACGCTTAGCAGCTTACAAACAGTGGTTTGTTTGTCTGTTTTTTCTATGAGACTTTTTATCACAAATTTGCTGGGTTATTTTTATCTGACTGAAGTGGACTAAAACATTTAAATGTGACTGCTTGGCATTAGCAACTGCTTTCTTGATTTGTGCTTTGTGAGTTTTAGTGTTACTGTCTGCCTTTTTTTGTTTGTTTGAGTCATTTGGATAGTGGCATTATGGATTCAAGCAGTCAAAGTGAGTATACTGATTTCATTGATTAAGGGAATGATGAGAATGTCAGTCATACTACACATCCCGTACCTTGTGAATTGTTAGATCTCATTAGAAGTCTTTCTCATTTGGTAACCCACCTACAGTACACCTTAACGGCCAACAAAGCTTCCAGTATTATGGATTCTACTAAAGCTTCTTTTACTGCTTCCAAGTCAGTTGGTGCTTGTGTTTCTGGTAAAACAATCCAGAACATATAAGGTTTAACAGGAAATGACAACATTGCCATTGAATCTACTGAGCTGGGCATTAGCATGTTATTTGCGAATAACAGCAACCCTTTTGGATTACTTTCAACAATAGTAGCTTTTAATTTAAAAGGCACCGTAGAAACTGAACAAACACTTTTGTTCAGTGTAAAAATCTTGAATTAGAGATAGACTTGTTGAAAGCTAAAGCAACCAAAATAGAAAACATCTACTTAGAACATTGTTTACTAATTAATCAGTTAGTTTTTATATTTAATGAGGCAGGATTAAATGTACTGAAATGTTTAATTTCTTATAACAATCTAAAACTTGAACTATTAAGAGAGTGTATTAGCATCAAAAACAATATGTTTTTTTTAAAAACTGTCTTTATTTGTATAATGGTATCCCTGCAAAAGTAGAAAGGCATACAGCAACAATTTTTCAGAGGATAAAGAAAAAACTTACTAGGGAGGCTGATATGTTTGAAGAAGGCACAGCGTACCCTATTAAAGTGCTTTTTGACAGTACAAAAAGGAAGTTCACAAACAACACAGGGAATAGTGAACTTAATAACATTGGTCAAATTGTAGCCGACAACAGAGAAACTGACAATGACTTTTTTTAATGTGCAAGGTAATGTTTCTGAAACATCTTGCAGTAACTTAGGACGGAACTTCAATCCTATATTTACAGCTACCCCTTCTCCATTAAAGAAAATTCCTCAGATCAATGTGGAAGACAATTACACACTCCGGAAAGAGAAACAGAGTAGGGAAGCAAAAGGGAAGAACAAGAAAGTTTTATCAATAAAAGTGATGTTATAAATTTGAGTAACTTTTGAGTTTAATTCTTTTCATCTAGAAGTTCTATAAAAGGGTTTAGTTTTATACCATCCAACAGTACTAACCCTGTTACAGTTTCAAAAGATCTAAACTTTGTAAACTAAACTATGTAAACTAAACCTGCACTACATTTTAAACAATGTTGAACACTTTGGCAACTTGTCTAGCTCATGTTTTAATATACAAGTGTTTTCAAAGTTCTGTGAACAAGAATAGTTAAATCTGTTAACTATCCAGTAAAGGAAAAGTTTTATAATTCAGATTTCAATGAAAGAAATGTTCTACATGAACTTAGAAATGAATGAGGGCTGCATATTATGAAAGCAGTTAAAGGCTGTGGAATCATTTTAATATACACAGACGACTATAATAAAAAACAATAATATCTTAAGTGATTCTAACTCCTATGAAAATGTTTCTGTCAATGTTATTAATGAAAGTTATAAAAGGATTGATATGAATTTATTAGAACTTTTACATCAAGGACAAATTGACTGGTCACTTCATGACTTTCTTACTGTAGACCGCCCAAAAGTATCCCCAAATTACATAAAGGTGGTTCAGTTAAAGAACAGTTAAAGTTTCAGACTAATTATAGCTACAGATTTTAGTAAAACCGAGGCAATTTCAGTTTGCACTGATTCAGTTTTAAACCTACTTGTACAAAAATCTAAGTATTTTTTAAAAGATTCTTGGACACTTTTAGATATGTTCTGCAGATATGAATTTAGTAAGGAAGAACAACTTATGTTCACTTTGGATGTAGTCTTTTTGTACAACAGCATATTACAAGACACAGGTTTAGATTACCTTAGAGACTAGCTAGGGAAATTTACTGACTTTCCTAACAGTTTTATTAATTTAATATGTATACAAAATGAAATAGTATAATGTTAGATAACTTTTTTATTTTTGATAAATACTACAAGCAGAAATGTGGAATCGCTGTGGGATCCAGAATGGCCCCATCTTTTGCAAACATTGTAATGAGCTGGTGGGAAGAAACAGTTTTAAGTACACAACCTATTCAGTAAAATAACGTTTTACAAATGTTATACTGATTATTTGTTCTTTATATGAAAAGGTAGTTTAACAGAGCTGGAAGCCCTGTTTGCTGACATAAACAACAGCACAAACTTAAGTTTACCAGAGAAAAACAGGGTAAAACAGTTGTTTTTCTAGACATAAAACTTGAAATGGATGTCAGTTTGAGAAAATCTGTAGTACTATTTACAGAAAACCATATTCTGATAACAGCTGTTTGTGTTCCAACAGTCAACATCCATATGTTATGAAAAGAGGTGGAATCCTTCAAAGCCCCCAGGCCTGTGGATAATACAGCCCAGACCACAAAATCCTTTATAAACGCATTCTATGAACACCTTCAGGAATGCATGGATCATGCAATCCCAAATAAAACCAAGACCCAATCCTCCAAAGGCAGATGTCCTGTCTGGTGGACCCCAGCCATAAACAAACTATACAATAGAAGGAGAAAGCTACTACATGACAGAGCAAAATCCCAAAAAGGGAAGGCATCTCTGATCAGTATTAGCAAAAAACTACGGGCACTCATAAAATCATCTAAGGCCAGCTTCAAGAGAAAAATTGCACAGGACACTAAGGATAATCACAAGGCTTTCTTTAGTTATGTTAGGAACCTGGGTGGGAATTCCCAGATATGCTCAGAATTAGTCCAAAATGACAAAAAACACTGAACCCACAGACATTGCCAACATCCTAGCTGACAGGTTCAGCGCAAACTCCCCCCCCCCACCAAAAGGGCTAATATCTATCCCAGCAGAGTGCTGCCCCCCTGACATCTCAGATGCTCAGGTAAGAGCTGCCCTCTCCAAAGCAAGAAACACAGCATCAATGGGACCAGATGGTGTCCTGGGCTGCATCCTACATGAACTCCAAGAAGAGCTAAACCCAAACCTAAAACTACTGTTCAATCTCAGCCTTACTACAGGATATGTACCCAAAGAGTGGCATACAGCAACAGTGGTCCCTCTCCACAAAGGTGGTGCCTCAACGGATCCTGGAAACTATCGCCCCATAAGTCTCACTAGCTTGGTCTGCAAAGCTATGGAAAGGATCATCATGGACCTTATAAATAAAGATATTGGGGACCTACAGACACTGGATCCTACCCAGTTCGGCTTTGTTAAGGGCAGATCCTGCCTCTTAAACCTGGTTGATTTCTTTGAAACAGTTACCAAGACCATTGACAAGGGGAAGGTGGTCCACACAGCCTACCTGGACCTCGCAAAAGCCGTTGATACAATACCCCACTCAGGCATTATAGATAAGCTCACCAGCTTAAATATAAACCCCTGTGTCACTAGATGGGTTGCAAACTGGCTCAAGGACAGAACCCACATGGTTAGAATAGCTGGAGCCATGTCAGACTCCAACCCAGTTACAAGTGGCGTCCCACAAGGCTCAGTCTTGGGACCTCTCTTGTTCGGTATATATTTCTCGGAGGTACAGGCCAACATGGAAGGACTGTGGCTGACCAAGTTCACAGATGACTGCAAACTGGGCACCATAATAGATTCTCCAGCTGACACAAGCATCCTCCAAAAGGGCCTCATAGAAACAGACAACTGGTGCCAGAGCCATGGCCTCAAGCTAAACACCAAAAATTGTATAGTCATCCCCTTTGGCAAAAACAAAGTGCCCACAAATTACCACATAGGTGGTAATCCATTAAGTACAGAAGAAGTAATTAGGGACCTGGGGACCCAAGTTGATAGAAATCTCTCATTTGACAACCACATGGCCAAAGTGGTTAGAAAAACATTTTATATAGCCCACCTAATCATGAAGGGATTCACATCTAGATCAGGGGAGGTCATCGTGCCTCTTTACTCATCCCTCATCAGGCCCATAATTGAGTACAATGCCCCTTTTGGGATGTACCTTACCAGACACCTGCAGCAACTGGAAAGACCCCAAAAGTACCTCACCAAGAGGATCAAGGGGCTCAAACAGATGCCGTATGCTGCCCGATTAAAGAAACTCCAGCTCTACTCAGTGGCATACCGCCTGCTCAGAGGTGATCTGTGCCTGATGTATAAAGCCATGTCCAACCCGGAATTAATGGACATGCTGCACCTCAGAAAATCCAACTCCCATTGAGCTATGCACTCGAGGGACTTAAATCTCAGCACTGAAATAAATAGGACATGCTGGAGGGACAGATTCATAACCCAGAGGCTCCCTTCACTCTGGAATAAAATCCCAGTCCAGGTTAGGCAGAGTCCCTCATTGACTCTCTTCAAGAGGAATCTTGATGAGTGGATGGGAGATTGTAGGTTTACCCCGGGTATCACTTCTGTGTCACTGTTAGACAGAGGCACAGTATACTAACCTCGAAAAAGGGCATAGCAAAATTAATTTAAAATGGGTGGCGAAAGCCATACACACTCTGGCTAGGCTTATAAATGCCCTAGGGCAGATAGCCTAGTATGAACCTATGAACCTATGAACCTATAAGGGGCAGTTTGTGCACTTGAGGTGTCTTACTAGTAGTGACATCTTTTTTTATAAAGAAGTGGTTATTCTTAGAAGGTTGTTCGTAGAGTGAGGTTATTCAGCTGAAGACATAGATAAAATAGTTCCTGAAGTTGTTAGGTTCAGAGACACCAAGCTTTCTCCAATCTTGGGCTCAACAAAACAGTATATATTAAACAAAAAGATCAGGCCAATTTTAGGGCTTTTCCACTCCCAATTTCTTTAGATGGCCCTAGCATAAAGCAATCTATAAGAAACAACTGGAAAATCATTTTAGGCAACAAGGACTTAGTTTCTGTTGTAGGTTTTGAGCCTAAGTTTACTTATATGAAAAGTTGTAATCTTAAAAGTTTGTTTGAAATACCATCAGTTTAGTTAAACACTAGTAAACATGGTATGTTTAAGTGCCAAAACTACAAGTAGTGCTGGTATATAAACAAGGGGTCAAACATTATTTTAAAACATTCACAAAAACAGATTTGGGCTAGGGGAGATTTACTTGTAATTCCAACATAGTGGTCTACCTTACTACCTGCAAGTCTTGTGACAGCTTTTGCACAGGAAACTGCCAGAAAGTTATCAAAAACAATTTACAAGCATATTTTGGTAGTAAAAAATAAAGATTTAACAAATGCTTTAGGTAAACATACTATTAACTGCCAAGGTTTTCATAAGTTTTCTTTTTTTGTTTTAGATCATGTAGCGAATGGCTTGTACAGAGGGGATTTAAATAACAAGTTATAGGTTAAAGAAGTAGATTGGCAAATAATGCTGCAGGCAAATAAGAATTCCAATTTGAGTGAAAGTATACATATTAACTGCTTATTAAAGTCAGGGTGTATTTATTTATTTTTTATAATTACAAGGTACTGTTATTAAATATATTTTTTTAAATATACATATGATTATTTTAAATATATATGATTTTTAAAATGGTATGGTAATCAATTAAATAATGAAGTCACGTGACTAAATAAGTACTTGTTCAATCAAGGTATTTTACTATATCAGTACTTGTTTTATACTATATCAGCTCTGAAGAAGTTCAAATAAATGGAATGAAAGTGCTTATCAGCTTACAAAGTGCTTATCAGCTTACAAACAGTGGTTTGTTTGTGTATTTTTATAGACTTTTTATCACAAATTTGCTGGGTTATTTTCATCAGACTGAAGTGGACTAAAATGTTTAAACTTGACTACTTGGCATTAGCAAACTGCTTTCTTGATTTGTAGTTAAAAAAAATAGTCTGTACCTTCTCACTGAATTGTACAATAAAAGCACTGAACTCAAAGGTTATCTCAATGCATATGTCAACCAATATTTTCCCTACCTTTAATCTTAATTAATGGGGAATGTTGGTATATAAAGATTTTACATCTTTATCAGTTTGGAATGCTTTTTAAAATCTCTTTGGATTTAGTTACTTCCATGATTAAGGATTTTGCTATTTTTTACATTGTACGGCCAAAGTGAATTATGAATTATTCTGAATCTCTAAAGCACTTTAAGAAGTAAAAACTGGTTTCATCCTTACTCCTGGAAGTAATTAAATACAAAACAGGTTTCAAACAGCATTCCAAAAGTGAATGGGACAGGATGATGAATTGCTTCTCAGAATGTGGATGGGCATACAGCATAATGCATCGGTTCTTTTTGTTGGATGTTTAATTGAACATGGCATGCAATCTTTTTCAAAATGAATGGACAGATTAGTGACCTATTCAGAGAATGTTCTTCAACATATCCCCTCTATGACAACAAGAGAAATGAGCTCACTAAGAAAAAGCAAAATTTAGATATGAAATTACAAAAATAAAAAAAGATCAAACAAGTGAAATATGATATTAATGATTATACAAGCAACAAAAAACTTACTTGAGCTAAGCAGATGAGATCTGTATGATTCACTGAAGAAACAAACAAAAACAAAAGATTCTAGAAAAAGAAAAAAACAAAAAGATGGTTCTCCAAGGTCCATTTTTAAGATCCACTGAATCTTCTGTAATTAATACCAGCTTTAAGGATAACACTTCATCTAATTTAGATAACAGTGTGGATTCATGTAATGAACTACAGCTCAACATGTATTCTAACAATAACGAGACTGCTTCTTTTGGATATCTTTGCATACACCAATGCAGTATTTTGAAAGAAAACACCAGAACTATGAGGGAAGTTTGCAGTCCCTTTTGAATCTGAAGATCCAGACTATTTAAAAGAGGTTAATGATTTAGTATTTAATAGATCTGGTTAAGCTATTACTACTTACAAATGAAATGTACTAAATAAAAGTTTGACTTTTGTGCTCACATGCATTGTTTTGAAAATTCAGTTTGTGTTTGATTTAAAACTTTTTTTATACTTTAGAACTTATAATTGTTGAATAAGGACAAGTACTCTAACTATCATGACACAGTTGATATAGTGCATTTTTTATTTCCTGATTCTGCCTATAACCATCCTTATCACCCAACTATTAAGGCTTTTAAGACTATGCAATGCAATGCTTGAACATATGTTATTTAGCCAATAGTGTGACATCTAGCAATTGTAATAAATGTTTTCAAATGTGTATATTTATCACATGTGCCACTTCATAGATAGTCTACTTTGTTAGTTGCATTTGTTATTCTTTTTACATCAGTCAAACTTACAAGCCTTTAGAATTCATACTAGGAAGCATCTTAGTAATATCAGGTACAAGAAAATATTAACTAATGCACGATGCAAACCATTAAACATCCAACTACAATTTTTCATTCATTGTTATAGATAAATGTTTACATAATCAGAGACCCTTTATTCAAACATGAAAGGCTTAATTTTAAGAATGTGTATGAATTGCAAAAATGGGAGTTTTATTTCTCCAAGATTAAATGCTACTTTTTATGATAAAAGGAAACAAAAAATTGCTCAGATTTATGAATATCCTTAGTCTTGTTTAAATAATATCTGAGCTATCTATGTAAATCCAAGATGTAAAGAACCTTCCAACTGGCAGACTGCTGAGAAGAAAAAAGGGAAGGCAAATTAGTAAATGTATTAAAAAACAACTCATTGGCCACCTTGGGCATAAAAGAAGGATTAGTATGAATACACACCCTGTCCTTGTGAAAAACCAAAAACGAGGAACAATCATGAGATCCTGAAGCTAAGATACTCTCTTATCTGGAGTAAGGACTAAAAGAACAACAATCTTCCAAGTACAAATTTGTAAGGAAACTCAAAAGGAGCTACAGTCAATTTTTCAAGGACAAAACTGAAGTCCTTTGAAGGTTGAATAGGCTTCCTGGGAGGTCTGATATAAAAAAATGCCTTTAAGAAATTATTTGACCTCAAATCAATAGGCTAGAGGAGGAGGAGTTACGGGCAGACAAGCAGAAACTGTTAACTGGTAGGCTTTAACTTAAGAATATGCCAATCCAACATGGACCAGATCATGCAAATAAGTGAGAACCATAGGAACCTGCATTGAAAAGGGATCCTAGTTTTGAGAGAGACACCGGATAGAAAATATCTTCCATTTGGACAAATATGATTTCCTGGTAGTGGACTTCCTGGCTTCCTGCAGGACCTGAAGCATGTCCTCAGAAAAGAGGTGCCTAAAAGGGATCAAAACAGTATCACCCACAGCGTTAGTTGAAGAGTGGACAAGTGAGGATGAATAAGAGACCCCTTGTCTTGTGTGAGAAGGTCCACCTGCTGAGGTAACTTGTAGTTGCCCATGGCCAAGTGAAAAAGAAGTGGGAACCAATGTTGTCTGGGCCAAAAGGGAGTCATTAGTAAGATTTTTTGGGCAGTCTTGCCTGATTTTGTACAAGACCATTAAAAGCAGAGGAAGGGCGGGGGACACATAGAAAAATGTCCTCTTCCAAGGAAAAGACAGGATGTCCACCATCCAAGACAGAGGACTTGGGACTGTGGAACAGAAGAGAGAGGAAGTTGTCTGTTCAAAGGGGGGAGACAAAATGTAGCTGAGGACAATGTCCAGAAACATTTCTGTGAAGTATCCATTTGTGAGCCTGTGTGCTGGACCTGCTCAGAGTCTGCCACTATATTTTGCTCTAAGGGAATGTAGACAGCCTGAAGAGTCACCTGATACTGGACAGCTAGATAGCAGACTTGAAGAGCGAGCCTGCAAAGAAGGTAGGACCTTGTACCCCCTTGCTTATTGAGGTACCACATCACTATGGTATTGTCTGTGAAAATTGAGGGGCTTGGGATGAAAAAGAGTATGAAAGGCCTGAAGATGTTGATGTGGTATGACCTCTGACAAAGAGGCTGGAGACCCTGGACCTTGGAAAAACTGAAGGAAGCTCCCCACCCCTTGTCTGAGGCATCCAAAAAGAGCTTGTAAGTTGGGACTGGAGATTGGAAAGGAAGTCTTGGGATGAGAGAACATTGATGAATCCACCAGTGAAGCCCAAGCGTGAGACAGGGAAGGAGGGGAGCTGGGAAGTCCAGCAGGTGACAGTGTTGAAGCCATACTGACTTGAGGTACCACTGATGCTTTCTGCAGTGACGTCTGGCCAGAGGCAGCATAGAAATATGAAAACCATAAACCTAAGGAACCTGAGAAAGTCTCTGGCCATTGCTGAAGTCAGAGGAAGAAGAGATTGGAAAAAAGCAACCAGAGACAGGGCCTTTGGCAGGCAGGCAGGGATGCCAGCATGGAATGGTCTGGATACTGCAACCAAGAAAAACATGATCATGAGAAACAGCCAAAACTGATTTTTGAAAGTTTATGGTGAACCCCAGACTTTGCAGCAGAGAAATAGTAAACTAGAGGTCCTGAAGCAGAACCTTGGTGGAATGAGGCCTGAATCAGCACATCGTACAAATAAGGAAATATATGAACTCCTCTCATCCTGCAAAAGGCAAAGACAGGAGGCATTTGGTGAATACCCATGGGGCAGTAGAGAGGCCAAAGGGCAAAGCAGAAAACTGAAAATGCAAGGAAGAAACACAGAAAAGCAAAAACATCCTGAAAAGGGGATGGACAGGGATGTGAAGGTAGGCATTGCTGAGATCCAAAGAGATCAGAAATGTTTAGGGAAGTAGATGACGGAACACAGTTTGAAGGTACAACATCCAAAAGGAGGGAACCTTTAGAAAGGTGTTAAGCTAAGAAAGGTTCAGAATTGGCCTCCAGGTGCCCTCCTTCCTGGGAACTAGAAACATTCTGAAATAAAAATCCTTTCCTTCCTGGGCAGGGGGTACAACCTGAATGATGTCCTAGGCCAAAAGAGCATGAAGCACCTTTGGCAAGGGAGGAAGCTGTTCTCATGGAGGTTTGAGAATGCCCAGAAAGGGAGGAAGAGATTTCCAAACCATGAAATACCCCTGGTGGAGGATGGATAGACTCCAATAATCTGTTGTGTTCCTTAACCAATTTGGAAGAGACAGGGAAAGACAAAGGGGCAAGGGAACCTAGCTGTTGCTCGTCTAGTCAGGATATACTAGACGAGTCTTTGTGGGTTCTGTTCAAGTAGCTTTATTATGTACAAACACATCAGGATTGAGGCTTAATGACTTTAACTTAGATAAACTTATATACAAACTAGCTATTACATTCATACATACTTACTCTCTGGTTGCACTCTCAAAATGGCACTGAATCTAGCACATGCTTGCTATTTATATGCACATTCAGTCCTTGAAATGCTTCTTAAAGTTACATCACACACACACACTCTGTTCTACATCCTCACTCTTTGAGAAACAGGTCATGTAATACTGACATCAACAGTTGACATGCAATCAATACAAATAATTCTTTGTCATGAAACTATACAGAACTAGATACACATATACACTTATGTCCAGATCGCTGTGTATTTCACACTAGGTCTGGAAATACGACCAAATCATGTGACATAAATTTTAAAATTAGATTTAGCAAGTGGGACTGTCCCTACTGAATGTTCAACCTTAGGGACATCAGGAACATCATCAGGAATGGAAGTAGAAGTTAAGACACATTCTGCAACAGGAACATTGTCTGGTTTGCTCTGAGATCTAAAGTGTGTATCACAGGAACAATGCTACAATATCGATTCTGGTACAGGAAGAAGATGCCTGTAATTTCTCCTGTACTCCACACCCTCAGATTCTATGAAGTAGGATCTCGTCTCTGTACATATACCTGCTACTTGTCCGATGTGGTCAAAACCTTTTGCCATTTGTATCCCCACTGTCTTTCCTTCTTTCAATGCATGAAGAAATCTGCTGGATTTATCATAACTGGACTTCTGGAAAGAACGCTTCCTGCATAATTGGGTTCTAATGGTTCTGTTCTTATTAGCTTTAGGCCTCAACAAACTGGAACTAATAGGCAGTGCTGTTCTGGTTTTCTTGGATAGAAGTCTCGGAGCAGGCGAGTCAAGTATATCGTCATGGGGTATGTTTCTAAGATTAAGCAAATTCAAAAAGACATCGATATTGTCATGCTTTGACCTTTTAAGTAATTGCTTTGCACTCTGCACTGTACATTCAGCTAGTCCATTTGAATGTGGATATTCTGGACTACTAGTAACATGGACAAAGTCCCATTGTCTTGCAAATTTCTGAAACAACTGACTAGTAAATAGAGCACCATTGTTAGAAACAACTTTGTGTGGACTACCATGGATTGAGAAATGACTTTTCAACTTAGTGATAACAGCAGTGGACGTTAGATTTGGTAAATCAATCTCAAACCAATTCGAATAAGAGTCTACCAATACTGAGTAATGCTGATTGCTCCACTCGACTATATCAGTGGCTACTGTTGACCAAGGTAGTTCAGGAACTTGACTTAGCTAAAGTGATTCTCTTTGCAAATGTGGTTTAGTACTATTGTATACTGAACAAGAAGAAAGTACTTTATCAATGTCTTTTGCTAGAGAAGGCCAAAATACTAGTTCTCTCACCCTCCTTTTGGAAGAATCGGAACCTGGGTAACCACGATGCAAAATCTGGATATATTCATGTTGTAAGGAAGCAGGAACAACAATTTTAGGACCTTTGAAAATAATGCCATCTTCTATCAACATCTCATCTCTGTAAGTTTGCACTAAAGGTGGTACACTAGATTGCTTTAATGACCATCCAACATTGATGTAGTGGTTGAGCTTTTCAAAATTGGATCAGTCTTTCTATGATCTCTCAGCTCATTAATTCTCGTGGTAGAAAAATTATGCACTTCCATTACATCATAGGTTCATAGGTATGTACTAGGCTAATGGCCCTGGGGCCTTTACAAGCCTAGCCCAAAGGATTATTCTGGCATCGTGCCACCCGACCTTAGTTCTCAGTTCCTTTATTGAGTAATGCCACTGGAGTGATCCCCGGGGTGAATTTTTTATTTCCTATCCACTCATCAAGATTTCTCTTGAAGAGGGCCAATGAGGTGCTCTGCTTGACATGTACTGGAAGTCTATTCCATAGCATGGGCAGTCTCTGGGTTATGAACCTGTCCCTCCAGCATGTTCTGTTGATTGTGGTAATGAGGTTGAGGTCTCTGGAGCATGTGGTGTGGAGGGGTTGGGATTTCTTTAGATGTAGCATTTCTAACAGGGCTGTGTCAGACATGGCTTTGTAAGTCAAGCAGAGATCGCCTCTAAGTAGGCGATATGAGACAGAGAATAGTTGGAGTTCTTTTAGTCTATTCATATAGGAAAAATGTTTAAGGCCTAGGATCCTCTTTGTGAGGTACTTTTGTGGCCTCTTCTGTTGTTGCAGGTGTTTAGTGAGGTACATGCCAAATGGGGCATTGTACTCAATAATTGGCCTAATGAGGGAAGAGTAGAGGGAGACAATGACCTCTTTCTTCTTGGATGCAAAACCCTTAGTAATGAGATGTGCCACATAGAAGGACTTTCTTATAATGCCTTCTGTGTTCAGTGGACTACCATTGATGTGGTAATTCATGGGAACCTGGTTTTTCCCAACGGGGATGACAACACCTTTTTTGCCATTGAGTTTAAGGCCATGGTTCTGACACCAGTCGTTGGTCTCGGTGATGCCTTTCTGTAGGATGTCAACATCACTGGGGAAGTTAATAATAGCTCCCAACTTACAAATGTCTGTGAACTTTGTCAGCCAGAGTCCCTTCGTGTTGGCCTGGACTTCAGAGAAGTAGATATCAAACAGTAGAGGACCCAGGACCGAACCCTGTGGGACTCCACTCATGACTGGTCGGCAGTTTAACTTGGAGTCAGCTACTTTCACACTGTGGGTACTACCTGTGAGCCAGTTTACAACCCAGCTAGTGATATAGGGGTTGATGCCTAGCTTAGTGAGTGTTTCTATTATTCCTGAGTGGGGAATGGTATCAAAGGCCTTGGCCATATCAAGGTAGGCTGTGTGAACCACCTTTCCTTCATCCACAGCTCTGGTGACTGACTCAAAGAAGTTGACCAAGTTGAGCAGGCATGCTCTACCCTTCACAAAACCAAACTGTGTGAGATGCAGAGTTTGGAGAGTCCATATATCCTTGTTTATTAGGTCCATGGTGATGTATTCCATAGCTTTGCATATCAGACTCGTCAGGCTAATGGGGCAATAGTTCCCAGGGTCTGTAGTCGCTCCTTCTTTGTGGAGAGGAATGACTGTAGCAGTGCACCATTCTGTAGGGACAAAGCCTGACGTGAGGCTGTGACTGAACAGAGCACACAGGTGAGGTGCCACTTCACTCTGTAGTTCATGTAGAACACAGCCAGGGATATTGTCAAGTCTAACAGAAGTTGCATTCTTGGCCTTAGACAGTGCTGTTTTAACATATGCAGCAGTAATACTGGGTGCCTGGCAATCTACTGGTATTGTGACTGGTCCCTTGGGGTGGGGTAAAGTTGGCACTGAATCTGTCGGCCAGTATATTTGTATGTTCTTCCTGTGTCTCTGTAGGGCCCCTACTACCTCCCCAAAACATGCTGTTTGTTTTCACATCAAACAGATCCAAGAATAGAGTTGTGGGCAGTGGTACAGACTCTAAATGGTGTCTATCTGGAGAAGAGTTCTATAGACCAACCACTTTGGACATCAACTATGGTATGCAGTATCCTCTAGATTTGAGAACATGGATCTCAGACTGCATATTGTGATAGAGTTAACCATTTGACAGTGTAAAAATTGGCACTAGATGATTTGGTTGTAGTGAATAATATCACCAAAAATGGGCTGGAGTATTTACCTGTGATAAATGGGTTTAGGACTCATCTTACTTTGACCTACAACAGGAACCTATGCTAATGGCGGAAGGTGTGTGTGTGCCCCTATTGGCCAATGTGTGACTGTGATGTCACAACTTTGGGCCAGTAATCAAGGAGGCTGAATCCTCACCACTGACATTGGAGAGGGACGTTCACTTGGAATAGAAAGGGATACACTCAGTATTTTCAGATGCAGACCTCTCTGCATCAAGCACATTTTCCCTTAAGAGAACACAGTGAACACCCTCAGTCTGGGGGCTGGGTATCTGTGTCTCCCTCCAGGTCCCCATTAAGATTACCCATTGGTACAGCTGCAGAGTTAAGTCCTCAGCTGACTGCCCAAGCCAAGTCCTCCACCGCTCTCTCTGTGAAACCAGTGCTATGTGTCCCTGCTCCAAGTAACACACACACACACACACACACACACACACACACACACACACACACACACACACACACACACACACACACACACACACACATACACACACACATACACTGAGATTTGATTTGCATATACACGCACACACCTGGGAAAGGTGGGCACAGGTTTGCTAGCTATGCCCCTTCTGCCCAGCCTATAGGGTAGTTATCACTGCCACCAGGCACTACAAAGCCAGATACCTAAGGATCTTATAAGAGTACCCAATTATACTATGTGAAATTAATATTAATACAAATGGTAATGTTGACTAAACAGCCAGGCTTTCAGGAGTGGCCAGAGTTATCACCAAATAAATATATGCAAATACTCTTAAAACTTAAATATTTTTCTAGAAGGACCAGCCACAGTGAAAATCTTAAATATATTTAAAAAGAAATAATAAAAGTACACAGAAATACTAAATATCTATTTACAGCAAAAAACAGAGTTTCAGACACAGGAAATATTAAAAATAACACAGCTGGAAAGATTCACACAGTTACAGAAAAACAATATTTAACTATTCTCACTATACTTTCGTAACTAATTTAGAGAATGACTATCCCTGGTCACTGACTAGTGCATGGCAAGATGAAGTGGGTGAGTGGTCCTTGTTGTCATATCCATAACAGAATACAGAATACCGAGAGCAATCTTCTACTAACATCTAAATATTCTGGCTTACAGAATGACATCACACACATTTGGTCATCTGACCGTATTTCCTGCACTATCCCCATCACTAGAAGCTGCCAGGGTTTTAGCATCTATGTGTTAGCATACACACAAATAGAGCTTTGCTTAGATCTGCTGCAGCTCCTGGAAGTCATAAAACCATAAAGCACTTCCCTTCTTCTTACAGGAACTAATGAGCCACACTGCTTATAGACATTTTGTCTCTGGCTTCATTCAAAACTGCGAGATAACATCTTTATGGCCTAGGCCCAGCATTTCTCAAAGTCTGGTGGATTGGGATTAACCTCTTCTCTTCCAATATCCTATGTTACAACATATACACTTAATTCAGTTACAATAATGCATATACTTTTCTTTCCAGATGGGCACAATGTTGCTATATTTTAACACAAGCAGTTTTACAAATACTTTTTCAACACAAGCATCTGTACAAATCAGTTTGATATACAAATGTCATATAATTCTTTACAAAGTTCCAGCTAGCTGTGCTGGCATATGTTACACATCCACTGCCCTACTACACCTGGCATGACTGGCAGTACTTCCTATCATCAGAGTGGCCACCATCAAAAGGCTTCCATTCCGAATTTCATCTTCAGCCATTGCTCCACAATTTCTTTGATCTCTACATAACAATTTTAGTTTCTTTCATTTTACTAAATGGCAATTCTTTTTGGCTATTATTTCAAATTATCCATATAGTACTTGCTAATATCCTATCTTTCTTTCCATTATAAACCCCATAACGTATCCTATTAAACTCTACATTGTGAAAGCATTTAAGCTGATACTCATTTTAAACCTTTCTCTCACTTTTTTTTTTTTACCAGACTACATTCCAGTAATACATGTTCAATAGATTCCTCCACCTTGCATTTTACATGACCTTACACTTATCTGCTTTTATTGTATTTGTCCCGTGACCAGTAATTGTTACAACACTAATCTCCATAGAAAATATTTCATTAATAAATCTGCAGGAACGTGAACCATTCTTGAACATAACTTTTTCTTTATAAGGCTGATGTGTTGCACAACTATTTTACCTATTTCAACCAATGTTCTGATATTAGGTTTGTTTTTAATCTATAAAGTGTGGTTCTATATACAAACATTTGCTAAGTTCTGGATTTCCATTTAGAATTTTTCAGCTGGACTTAATAATGCGTTAATACTGCAGGCATCTAGTGAATTAAAAAAAACATAGCACATGTATCATTTTTCTTTCTTTGTTTTCCTCACTGTCTCATATATCGCACCACTATTAAGTAAAGGTCTATGATAGGTACATCTCACAACCCTAACTTCCTGAGCTAATTTATCAAAAATCTTCCTTTAAACACCCTCTTTCCAAAAACATTATTTCTCTTTTTTTCAGAAAGATTGGATAGATCTTATGAAGTTAAATAGCATTTTGTTTTGTTGTATAAACTGCTACTTGTATATCACGTTGGTTATTTTACACTGCCAAAACTCCAAGAAATTTAAGGAAGAGAATCCATGAAAATGTTTATTCTATTAAAACTAAGGATAAAAAATGCACTATACAATCATAGTATTGTTTGCAGTTCCTTTAAGAGATCTATCTTCCATTATTGGGTGAATTAACATTTGTTAAACAGACAGAGATTATTAAACATTATTGAAGACTTTCGAATTAGAATGGCAACTCAGGTTAGATGCCTAACTGTGTGACTCTGGGCAAGTCATTTAACCAGACAGCGCTCCTGGGCAGAGACTCAAAAAGGTCCATGGAGATCAGTGCTTTAGTCTAGTAAACAAATACAAATAAATTAAAATCCTAGGCCAAATGAGCACACAAACAATAAGGAATTCTTATAAAAAATATCATATTATTTAAGTTTACAGACTGATTTATAGCTGATGTTTTTGGAACATATATATTTTATATATTGAATGTCTTTATAGAATGTATTTAGTAAAGTATTTATTAATGTTTTACTGTAACTGTATGAAAATTGACAATGGCTCTTTAAATGTCATTTTTTGTCTAGGTGATATAGCAGATGGATGGTTAAGTACACCTTATTTTTATGAAGTCATTTGTTACTTGTGAAGAAACAAAAGTGCTCAATTTTGTATGGTAAATTAAAATGTTTTTAGCCAGATTAGTTGCTGTTTTTCTTTTGTTTAAGTACAGTACTCTATACCCTGGCATTGTTACCTATTCTTTGTGTTTTTATGCACTAAATGCAACACGTTTTTCTGCTTTCTTTAATCCATTCTCTTGAATAGTTTCCAACATACTATCATGCTTATTCTACACTATCGAATGCCATTTCCACATTACACCTGACTACTTTACATTCACGCCCTTCTATCACAAACAGTAAATTACCTCTTCTGTTCTAATCAATGTATCTCTTACATTTATTCCCTCTACTTTATACATTCCTTCATAAAGTACCACCCCTATTACCTTATCAAATCTTCTATGTACAGTTTTCCTTAACAATTTATAATCTACATCACTTAATGTCAGTGGCCTCTAATTTCTTATGTTTTAATTTTCCTGTTTTCCCTCATTACCCCTTCACACACCTGTCTGTTGTTCCATGTTCAAACCACTCACTCAGTTGCCATCACTGCATACTTTTGATCATTAATACTTCCATAAAATCTATACTCTAGTCCATATGGCTTTGGTATGCTCTCCATATTTATTTCGTTTAATACCTTATCCTTCTTATCTCCATTTATGTTTTTCTCATTGCCTCACAAAACTTTCTAACTCCCCATTTTATTTTCTCTTTACCACATTCTTGTCATAAAATTGTCTCTCACATTCAGCTACACCTCTCTTAATCCCTCCTTGGTCACAATGTCTTTTACTCACCTTGTTCAGCATATGAGGCATTTTTTTTTCTTACTCTACCTTCACTGTGTTAACAAAACATGGTGCCACCCCTCCCTTTTGCCTTGCAAAAATATTTCTGCCTTATTATCATACCTCTTATTTTTTCCTGTTTTTATACAGCTGCCCTTCCTGCTCTAAAACTTATTTCTCCTATGTAAAACCTCTTGATAATCCTGCATGCTACTTATATACTCATATTTTTTTCTTTCTCTAAAAATCTATTTCTATTGTCAACTATTCATTTTTATATTTCTACTTTTATACTAACCACCAATATGATCAACTTTCATAAAAAAGGCCTCATAAGCCAGTGGTCCTTTCAATAGGCATCCACTTCTTCCTTAAACTCTGTGTTATGATTTTCCCCAAGCAGTCTCTATATACCCTTGCCTTTTCTAATCCACGTTTCATAATCTCCTATCTCAACCCATATTGTCTCATAATCAGAAAAACACACCACTGTATTTTTACTTTGTATCCGTTTTAGGCCTTCTGACAAAATAGCATAATCTATGTCTTTCTTCAAATGTTCTGATGTTTATGTATACAGTCTTTCTTTTCTTAGCTGTATTTTTATGCTTCATCTATTCCTACACATGTTCAGATCTTGGTTTATCTTCCATCCAGATTTTCTCAGATTACTGTTAAGGTTCACTAATATTATATCCATTTCAACTGCTATATATTTCTTTATTTTGTCAAACATCTTCACCCCGTTAATGTTAGTATAAGCAAACACCACAATTATTCTGTACACTTTCTCCCCATATCTGATATCAAAATGCCATCTGTCATGGACAGCTATTGTAACATTTAACAGTTTCAGTTACTGATTTTTAAACAATTTTCTTATGACTGAGCACAGTTCATTTACAAAACTTTATAGGTTTCTTTCCTCATAACTTTGATATTTGTTCTTCTTGTATCTTAACCAAACCCAATAGCTTCTAAATATACTATGACAGCTTTTATGCTCATAACACCATTACATGTCTTATTTCACTCTTTATGCTATTAACATTTATTGCAACAACTTTCAAAGTATATATTTCTCTTCTTTGCAGCTTTATTTTTGTTATTTAACAATTTTTATCTTCCTTGCTTGTCCTCATTTCCATCTTGGCTTAGAACTTCATACATATTTTGCGTTTGCACTTTATAATTTCATATTGAAATTTTTGTTTTACACATGCAGCTCGTGTAACATTTTTGTCAAACTCAGCAGTCTCTTGTATAGTACATCTCTGCAGTTGTTTAGTGATTTTTAGCAGATTGAATCAATGATTCACATTCAAGCCAAGTGTTCTCCCACAGTTTGCATAAGGCATTTTGGAATTTTTCATAGAATGCTCAGCTTCTCCATGCTGTGTGCATCTTTTGGGGAGATATCCCATTTCAGGTTTTCATCATCAATATGCCCAATATCTTACTATTGCTTTCCATTTAACAAATAACACTGGATGAACTTTGGCTTCTACCTTCAACTGCATCCAGGTTAACCCGTACCTCTTACTTCCCATTCCGTAGGTGTCTCTCCCATCTTTTTTAACTTCAAATATATTGTGTACTTTCCGTTCAGAATTATTCCTTTTCTATTTCTCATTCACATCTATAGCTGTAAATTGCACCACAATGTTTTTCCTCCTTAGCAAAGCCCTTTTTTCAGTCACTATGTAACCTTTCCATAGCACACAAAAGGAATTTTTGTCAAACAAAATCAGACACTTTTCTTCCAGTGAAAATGTCTCAATTATTACACAGAACTCTGACTCTAAATAAATCAGAAACTTATATCTGTGACATAAAAAACAACTGGAGCCACTAGAGAATTCCAAACAACATACCTCTCAATAGCATCTCATTTTCTGGTTTGAATCCTCTCACAAGTCATCTTCTGTCAGCAACACCAGCTGCTGTATATTTTTTTCTTTGTTTCTTCTGAAATTCTCTTCTGTGACATGTCTCCTTCAATGCTGTTTTAGCAACTTCCTGGATCCTCTCTTATCCTTCTGCATGTAAAGATACTTCCAACTCTCAGTCAACACTCTCTGTATGTGATTTCTGCCTAGCCATAGCCGTTGTAACAGGAAAGCACTTCTCTATTGTCTCTGACAAAGATAAAGCCAGCTCATCAGTTGGATTGAATTCAGCCATCATTTTCTGAAAGACAGCATTCTATAGACCACCCTCCTAAAGCACAATTGCAGACTGGGGAAAATCTATCTACACATTATTTGTAATATCCAAAAGCACATCATCATTTTCAGAATTGTCATTTCTGGCCTTTTTATTTACTCTGTGCCTCATCCAACAACACTCTCTTCTCCTCTGTTATTTTCTCTGTCTACAATCACTCTTTAAACCACTCAGAGTGAAAAAAGTAAGGGGAAAATCACCAGTACCGTGACAAAATTTTTGCAAGTCAATATAACTACTGCCTCAAGTCTCTCCTGTAAATGGATCACTAGCCTAGGGTGACTAAATGTGTCAATAAAGGATAAATAAATAAAAAATGAAAAGTGTCCTTGATGTCCTTTTTTAAGCTAATAGTAAATAAAACTGGCTTCACAGGACTGAGTAGTTGCATGAAGTAAGAGAATTGTGTACTGTGGTTAGCTACAGTGTGTTTCTCTGAAACAGACAAAAATAGTGTAGTCATTAAATTTATTTTTTATTGCAAACAGATGTTATGCAGTCAGCAATGTGGCTATAATTGCTGGGTGCAGGACCTGTCTTTCTTTGAAAATGACTGACCCTGCTATTGTTTGCATACATTAAACTGTCATTATTTTGGCTTTTGTGAGGCTGTATATGTATGTGAAGCAAGTTTGAATATGTTACTGTGGCTTGCTACTGTGTATTTATGTGGATCAGAGTTGTTTCATCACAGCCATCTGAGGCGTACACATTAAGCAAACTGGTTACAAATGCTGGGTACTGGAGATATCTGTGATTGAAAATGACTGACTCTGCTGTTGTTTTTTTTTCACTTAAAACAGTCATATTCTGAATTTGCAATACTAGTGTGAATTTTTGTGGAACAAATTGAAATACTTTATTGTGGCTACTATTTGTTTAAAACAAAACTGAAATACATTTCTGTGGTGGTGATTTTTTTCTCACAATCAGACATCTGAGGTGTAAACAGTCATGAAAGTTGTTACAACTGCTGGGTAGAGTGAACTGTCTGTGGATGAAAATCACTCTCCATTGTGCTTCTATTTGTTCAGTTTTTAGAGCCAATAATCTGATTCTTCAGGACCAATGTGCATATGTGTGAAGTAAGTTGGAATACTTTACCATGGTTGGTGTGTATTTATATGGAACAAATGCGGCTAATTTTTTCCATGATCAGACATTTGAGGTAAACACAGTCAGCATCATGACTATAAATGGTGGGTATGGAAGCAATCTACCCTTGCTGCAGTTTGATTACAGGCAAGCAATTACTGATCTCATTTGGCAGGAGCAGTGACACATAATGTATTGTATTTGCTGAGATCAGTGCAAAGGGATCATCGTTATAACTTATGCATGTG
Source organism: Protopterus annectens (assembly GCF_019279795.1). Lineage (NCBI taxonomy): Eukaryota > Metazoa > Chordata > Ceratodontiformes > Protopteridae > Protopterus > Protopterus annectens. The sequence continues at coordinate 166,711,555 of NC_056739.1, forward strand.
TGTGCTTACATTGGAAGGTGTTGTAGTATATTTAAGATTCACAAGTCAGCCATAATTTCTTTCAGTTTCCATCACAGTCAGACTTCAGCACTGTATACAATAAGTGTCTCCCTTTAGTAATCTGGACTGAAAATAACTTGAGGACTCAACAACTGATTACAGGTACATTGCTGAGCAGTATCATTGGCATCTCACAGTACTTATCCACTGGTTGAGTTCATGACTGTGGTTTCTTTTGTATGAAGTCTGTTTGTTCGTGCTCTCTCTGTATTGATTTTAACTAGATACTCTGATTTCTTTTGAGATCACAAAGATCTGCTGTAGTTGAATTGGTATATTCCATTTTGCCTCTAGGTAACTGCGTAGGGTAGGATAGTAGTGCAGTGAATAGCACTTTCACCTCACAGCAAGAGACTCTCTGCTTCAATTCTCAGCTGAGTTGCCTTCTGTGCAGAGTTGCCCTCCTTATGTTTGTATACATTTTCTCCAAGTACTCCAGTTTCCTCTCACATCCCAAAGACATGTGGCGGGTGGACTGGCAACTAAACCATCTAGAGGTGAGCATGGAGCACTATATGATGCAAAAAGAAAGGCCTGGCATTCTACATTCCTTCCTAGCAATCTTTGTTGATGGCATTGGTGTCTCCTTATTGAAATCTGGACACTCATATTGCTGAGTGCAGATACACTGAAAAAAGAGAGATATAAAATGAAGGAGAAGAGCAAATACTGAACATCGGTCTTCTTCTTCTTTAAACTTGTTCTTTGCAGGGGCAAGCCTCTCTTCATCTCCCCAAACTTATATATATATATATATATATATACATATATATATATATATATATATATATATATATATAGATATATATATGTGTGTGTGTGTGTGTGTGTGTGTGTGTGTGTGTGTGTGTGTGTATGTGTGTGCATATACCAACCTTGAGACAACCTTACCTCAGAGAAAACAGAATATTTTGAGAAAAGGTCATCTTAGACTTAATATATGTAAGTCTATTTTTTCATCATTTCAGTGTCCACATTTTGGGGATCACTGAAGCAGGCCCCAATATTTCACTGTTCATGGGGTCACTAAAAAAGTCAGATGCAACTGATCAGAAATGGATGGATGGATACAAGCTTGTAGTGTGTGCGTGTATGTATGTATGTTTGTGAATACATGTAGTTATGACAGACCTGACTTGGGGTACTGTATGTGCGTATGTATGAAAAATATATCAGAATATCTTGTTATAGACATGTCTAGTCATGGTCAGTGCTAGTTTGTGTGCACGTCTAAAAAATTAATATCACCAATTTTATGAGTGAACACACACAGCACTGGGGTCACATAAAAACTCTAGAGTAACTGTGAAGGCTGCCAGCCGAGCTAGATAGAATTTTGTAAATAATTCTATGTCCTTGTAAATATTAATATGATCCACAGGCTTGTGTAACAAATGTAAAGAAAACTGTGTTATGTGTTTAGCTTCAAAAATGTAACCACAGTGGACCCTGCTGGAAGAAAGCTGATAAGTAAAGCATTTTATGACTGTTTGGTCTCAAGCTCAGAGACAGGATGTCTGGGTTAGGAAATTCTTTCTATTGTTTTATGACAGAGATAATTACTAGGTTTTACATGTAAAGTGTCTTTTATTGCTATGGCTTCCTGGCAGGCCAGATTACAAAAAGAAATGTTAAAATGCTAAGTTCTGTGAGCCTGGGAAACTTAAGTAGAAGTGTCAAGAATTATGTAATCTGAAATGTCTCAGCAGTATTGTGTATTATCAATTTAACAGTTTCTCAGAGAGAAAGATTTAGCATTTGATTTTTGTCTTCAGAGCTGACAACAACTCGCCAGCACTTTGCCTTGCAAGTAGAATTTAGAACAGTGATTTCTCTTAGAGATAGAATATAACCAGATTAGTCTAGCTGTTTTCTATATTTATGTCAGACTATCCTACAATATTGTTTTAAAGCATTTTCCTGTGATTTCTGAACTCTCTATTGTCACTGTGTTGAATCAATGAGTATTGTCTTGTGCTTTTTTATTATTTATTATTAAATATTTTTAAACCTTTCAACTGTGTTTGTTTTGTGTGGAATTAATTTAAGCTCTTAGAGCACTTTGTATGTATTTGATGATACTGTACAAAACCACTCTAGAATAACCTTAGCCCTGGGTCACACTTATTATTTGGATAACAGTAACATTGCACAGTAGAATTGGTCACCCTTTGGGAAGGGCCTTATTAGTAGCTGATAAGTAGTGGTTGGTGGTAGTGATTTCTACCTTACAGTCTGGGCAAAGGGGGCATAGCTGGAGAACCTGTGCCAGCCTTGCCCAGGAGTGTCTGTGTGTTTGTATATAATTCATATCTCAAAGCATGTGTGTGTCAGCTACTTGGGCAGGGACACAAAGCACTGGTTGGACAGAGAGGGTGTTGGAGGTTTTGGCTTGACCACATGGCCGAGATCTGAGTGCTATAGCTGTGCCAGTGGGGAGTCTTATTGGGGATCTGGAAAGAAAGAAAGGGAGAAACCAGCCCCAGGCTGACCATGTTCTCTGTGTGCTCTTAAGGGAAATTGTACTTTACTGTGTGTGTACTTGTTATCCTCCCAATGTGGACACCCCTCACTGGTGCTAGTGGTGAGGATTGAGGCTCCTTGATTACTGGGCCAGTGCACGGGCATCACATATTAATTGTTTGGCAGTGGTGGGATATCCACATCAAATATTAATTGTTTGACAGTGATGAGTTAGTCACATCACATATTAATTGGCTTGTAGTGGTGTGGACATTGAATTCCTGTAGCTTGTGTACAGTGATCACTGAAGGTGTTTTTGTACTGTAAATCAGCCATGCTGTGAACATTCAGAGTTCAGATCACAATTGTTTTATTTCTTTTGTTAGCTTAGTTAGTCAGGGAGAGCAGGCAAGCATGTCAGCAGAGTATGGCAAGCTGACAAGGAACCAGTTGGCTGAGATGTGCCAGGCTAAAGGACTGGTGCATGGAAACCTGACTAAAGCAGACATGATTGTAGCTTTGGTCATAGCTGCATCTGAAAATAGCAACCAGGATGACGATCAGACTGGCCGTGGAGATGCACAACACTCAGAGACTGGACAGCTCAACTTTTCTACAGAGGACTTAAAATCCATCTGGAGCTAAAGAGACTTGAGTTGGAGGCCAGGCATTTGGAAATAGAAGCTGAGGAGAAGGTGACGCAGAGGCAACATGAAAAGGAGATGCTGACTCTTCGCCAAAGCCATGGAGGTAATGGGGAAGGGAGTAGCTGGATGCCAGAAGCACAAAAGGTCAGTAAATCTCTTCCATAGTTTACAGAGGGGGATAATTTTGATAGTTTCATGCATATGTTTGAGAGAGTATGTAAACAGTAAGATGGTGACCAGAGGCTCTGGGTACGGTTCCTGACCCCCTTACTCCATGGTAAAGCTGTAACTGTCTGTCTAAACTATCTGATCTTGATTTTTTTTAATTATACTACTGTAAAGAATTTTTTGCTAGAATTTTTTAAGCTAACACCTGAAGCTTATAGGAAAAAGTTTCATGAGCATAGACGCAAGGCAGATGAAAGTGTGTGTGAATATGTTGCTGAACTGAGCACTTATTTTCATAGGTGAGTGAGTGGATATCAGTTCACCACTTTTGAAGGGCTGGCAGAACATTTGGTGAGGGAACAAGCCCTTAGTACTTTGCTTGAGGACATGAGGATCTGGTTAGCTGATAGACAATGTGCTACTTCAGAGGAGTTGAGAAGAAGGGAGACCTATACTTAGAAAGCAGGGCATCACTGCACAGGAAAGGGACATCCAGTGCTGCTCATGAGTCTAAAGGAACCCATGGTGGGCATCCCAGACTGCCCCAACAAAATCTGCCAGTAGCAGGGGAAGCCACGAGTCCAGATTCATGTCCAGGACCTAGGGTTAAATGTTTTGAATGCAACCAGTGGGGCCATGTGGCATATAGATGTCCACGGAGGCAAGGTGGGGAACAAAGGGTGAGGGAGCCAGTAACTGGGAAGGACAAAATGCCAACAGTAGGTTGTCTTGAGACAACAAGAGTACCAAAATACCACCAGAGGTTATATCCTATCGTAGTGAATGGCAAAGAGGCCATTGCTAAGAGAGAGATACAGCCTCTGCCCTAACCATTGTGAAGTCTGCAATGGTTACAGAGGAGCAGTACTTGCTTGGGCAGTCTACTCCAGTCTGAGCTTTAGGAGGGACCCCATTCAAAATACTGTTGGCTAGGGTTCACCTGGACTGGGAGGTTGGAAAAGGAAGCCAGCAAGTAGGTGTGTTTGAGGATATCACTGCATATGTCCTGATAGGGAATGATTTTGATAATGCAGTACCATGTGCTCATGCAGTTACATGCAGTCAGGTTTGGAGACAAGCATGTGGGTCTGATAGCCTCGGGGAGACCCACTCAGACAGCATACTTGCAGCCAGGACTGGTGAGATGGTTACTTTAGGGAGGAAGCTACCCTGTAGCAGTGAGACTGAAGGTGAGCCACAGCTACTTGTAGGTACTGATGATCTCTTGGACAGAGTGACTGTAAGGGCAGAGGTGAGTAGTAGTACCCAGGCTGACAGTGAGGCAATGCTGTTACGGGATACCAGACTTCCTGTGGAAGGGGAGCTGGGAAGGGTTACAAAAAAAGAGTTGAGACAGGCTCAGCTCTCAGACCCTACATTACAAGCCCTGAGGCAGGTAGCTAGTGAGGCACCTGATTCTCAAGGGAAGGAGGATTCTGTATACTGGGACAAATGGTTACTGTATAGAGAGTGGACCCCAGATGGAGGGCTAGAAGGTGAGAGAATACAACAGGTGGTAGTGCCTAGAACCTACCATCTGGCACTTCTAGCTATATCCAATGATATTCTCTTTGCAGGTCATATGGGCATAAAACGTACAAAGAGACATATTATGCACAACGTATATTGGCCTGGAATTTCCAGAGATGTAACAGGGTACTGTAGGACCTGTGAGCAGTGCCAAAAGGTAGGGAAGGCAGGAGACAGGGTGAAAGCTTCTTTGCTGCCTTTGCCTGTGATTGAGGAGCCATTCAGAGGGCAGCTATGCATATTGTGGGGCCTCTGAGTATCCCACGTTTCGAGGGAAAAAGTATATCCTAGTGGTAGTAGAGTATGCTACAAAATACCCTGAGGCATGGCTTTGTCCTCCATTGAGGCAGAAAAGGTGGCAGATGCTTTGTTAGAGATTTTCAGCAGTGTAGGTTCCCAAAAGAAATACTAACTGACAGAGGTGCCAATTTCATGTCAGACCTGCTGGCTTGTCTGTGGAAGTACTGTGGGGTGAAGCATCTAAAGACCACCCCCTACCATTCCCAGACTAAGGCTCTTGTTGAGAGGTTAAACTCTACACTCAAGACAATGCTACAGGCATTTGCAGACCAGTTTAAGAGGGAGTGGGACAAATATTTGCCCCATCTGTTGTCTGCTTACAGAGAGGTTCCCCAGGAATCCAGAGTTTTTCACCCTTTGAGTTGTTGTATGGGTATAGGGTGAGGGGGCCTCAAGACTTAATTCGAGATGAGTGGGAGGGTGAGTGTGAATCTCACAAGGAGTCTGTTGTGGCATATGTCCTAAACCTCAGGACAAAGCTCAGGAACTCATGGGCTTGGCCCAGGAGAACCTGGCAGAAGCCCAACAGCAGAAAAAGTTCTGGTATGACAGGAATGCTCGAGTAGAGAGTATGCTATAGGGCAGCAGGTAATGGTTCTCATTCCTGTCAGACACAACAAGCTGCAGGCAGCTTGGGAGGAACCCTACAAGGTGGTAAGTAAGGTCAGTGGTGTTAACTACATGGTGGAACTGCTAGGGAGGAGCACAAATTGTACTAGGTTAACATGAAACCTTATCATGATAGGGAGGCCCTTGTGCTGAGTATTTACAGTGGATTGCAGGAGGAGTTTGAGAGAGAACTGGTGACTGATCTCCTCAGTGAGGCTTGGACTGACACCTCAGTGGAAGGGGTAGCAATGTCCCAGCAGCTGTCTCCTACCCAGGTTCGAGAAATCTGAGCAGTGTTACAGGAGTTTGGGGACATGTTCACTGGGAAACCAGGGTGCATCCACCTGATGCAGCACCAGGTGGATACAGAACCGCAAAGGCCTATTAGGCAGGCCGATTATAAGGTGACTGAGAGAGTTAAACAGACTCTGAGGGAGGAGATACAGGAAATGTTGGAACTAGGGGTAATTCAGGAGTCCAACAGTCCCTGGGCCTCCCAAGTGGTGCTGGTACTAAAGAAGGATGGCAGCACCAGGCTCTGTGTGGACTACAGGAAATTAAATAGTCACACAGAGTCAGGACAGATGAAGCCTTAGAGCAGCTGGGTAGGGCTACGTATCTTACCACCATTGATCTTACCAAGGGTTACTGGCAGGTGCCCTTGACTCACAGTGCTAGAGAGAGGTCAGTCTTTGTGACTCCTTTTGGCTTGTATGAGTTCACAAAGATGCCCTTTGGGATGACAAATGCCCCAGTGACTTTCCAGAGGCTGGTAAATCATATCCTAACAGGAGCAGGAGATTTTGCCCTTGCTTACCTAGGTGATATTGTCATCTACAGCCATTTCTGGCAAGAGCACCTTCAGCATGTCAGGGAGGTGCTGGGCAGACTACAGAGAGCAGGGTTGACCATTAAGACCAGCAAATGTCAGGTAGGTATGGCTGAGGTCTCCTACCTGGGACATAGAGTGGGGAGTGGTAAGATCAGACCAGAACTTGCCAAAGTGAAAGCCATTCAGGCATGGGCTGAACTTGTTACCAAAAAGCAGATGAGGGCATTTTTAGGGACAGCAGGGTACTACAGAAAATGTGTCCCTAGTTATAGTACCATAGCTGCTCCCCTCACAGGCCTGATAAGGAAAAACAGGCCAGATAAAGTAGTGTGGACCCCAGCATGTGAGCAGGCATCCCAGAAGCTTAAAGAAGCTTTGTGAGGACCCCCTGTGTTAGCCAGTCCAGATTACAGCAAATAATTTGTTGTGCAAGTTGATGCTTCAAACCATGGGGTGGGGACTGTACTTAGCCAGATTTCTTCAGAGGGAGAAGAGCACCCAGTAGTTTATTTCAGTCATAGGCTCCATTCCAGGGAGGAATGCTATACAGCTGTAAAAAAGGAATGTCCAGCCATTGTGTGGGCACTGCAGAAACTTCAGGCTTATCTGTATGGAAGGAAATTCACTGTAGTTACAGATCATAATACCCTAACATGGTTACATCGAGCCAGCCAGCAAAATGCTAGGTTATTAAGGTGGAGCCTAGGGTTGCAAGTATATATGTCAGTGCAGCACTGCAGTGGGATTAGCAATGCCAATGTAGATGGGCTCTCAAGACAGGGAATGGGGTAAGGTATACCCAGATAGACCTAACTTTCTCAAGTAACGTTTCTCGAGGGTCACGTGAAAAACTAGCTTGAGTTCTCTGGGGTGGGGGGGGGGTGAAGGCTGCCAGCCTAGCTGGATAGAATTTTGTAAATAATTCTATGTCCTTGTAAATATTAATATGATCTACAGGCTTGTGTAACAAATGTAAAGAAAACTGTGTTATGCGTTGAACTTCAAAAAATTTAACCACAGTGCACCTTGCTGGAAGAAAGCTGATAAGTAAAGCATTTTATGACTGATCTCAAGCTCAGAGACAGGATGTCTGGGCTAGGAAATTCTTTATATTTTTCCAAGACAACGATAATTACTAGGTTTTACATGTAAAGTGTTTTGTATTTCTGTGGCTTCCTGGCAGGGCAGATTACAAAAAGAAATGTTAAACTTTTAAGTTCTGTGAACCTGGGAAATTTAAGTAGAAGTGTCAAGAATTATGTCATCTGAAATGACTCAGAGAGAAAGATTTAACATTTGATTTTTGTCTTCAGAGCTGACAACAACTCACCAGCACTTTGCCTTGTAAGTAGAATTTAGAACAGTGATTTCTCTTAGAGATAGATAGAATATAGCCAGATTAGTCTAGCTGTTTTCTATATTTATGTCAGACTATCCTAGAATATTGCTTTAAAGCATTTTCCTGTGATTTCTGAACTCTCTGTTGTCACTGTGTTGAATCGATGAGTATTGTCTTGTGTTTTTTATTATTTATTAAGTATTTTTAAACCTTTCAATTGTGGCTGTTTTGTGTGGAGATAATTTAAGCTCTTAGAGTACTTTGCATGTATTTGATGATACTGTACTAAGCCACTCTAGAATAGCCATAGCCCTGAGTCACACTTACTATTTGGATAACAGTAGCATTGCATAGCAGAATTGGTCACCCTTTGGGAAGGGCCTTATTAATAGCTGATAAGTAGTGGTTGGTGGCAGTGATTTCTACCTTATAGACTGGGTGAAGGGGCATAGCTGGAGAACCTGTGCCAGCCTTTTTCAGGACTGTCTTGTGTGTTTGTATATAATTCATATCTCAAAGCATGTGTGTGTGTGTGTCAGCTACTTGGGCAGGGACACGGAGCGCTGGTTGGACAGAAAGGGTGCTGGAGGTTTTGGCTTGACCACTCGGCTGAGATGTGAACCCTATAGCTGTGTCAGTGGGGGGTTTTACTGGGGATCTGGAGAGACAGGGAGAAACAAGACCCAGACTGACTGTGATCTCTGTGTGCTCTTAAGGGAAATTGTACTTTACTGTGTGCGTACTTGTTATCCTCCCAATGTGGATGCCCCTCACTGGTGCTAGTGATGAGGATTGAGGCTCCTTGATTACTGGGCCAGTGCATGGGCATCACAGACACAACAAAATGTTAACAAGTAATCATCCTTTAAAAATATTACATAAAATTCATTACAGAACACTGAGGCTCTCAGCTTCTGAGAACCTGATTATCCTCTGCCCCATATTCCCAGCTGTATAAGGAGATTTTGACAAAAATAGTAGGGAAGCCTCATCCTGTACTTCTGACCTAGTCTAAATATAGCTGTGCTCAGAAGTCCATGGAAGGCCACTATAGCTTGTGTGAGGGATAGGGACAGTATGATTATTTCTTTGACTTTCATCCCAATCAAATCTCAGATTTCTGCACAAAATGCTATTATAACTTGTCACAAAATGCTATTATAACTTGTGTGGGGGTTGGGGATAGTGTGGCCATTATTTACTTATAAACTTTTCTTACAATAAAACCTCAGAGGTGTGCACAGAAGTTCAATGTAGCTTGTATTTGGTCTGGGGACAATGTGTTCATAATTTCTTTAATTTTTTTAGAATCGTAATTCAGTGTTTTGCAAAGAAGGATAATTTAGCTTTTCTAGGGGCAGTGCACTGTCTAGCAGTGATGATTTGTTGCACATGATGGTTCCTTTATTATTTCACTTTCTTCACAATACATCAGACATGTATACTGGAGGGTGCCCTATTGAAATGTCAGCACTTGTACTACTGAGTGCCGACTCACCGGGGAAAAAAAGATTAAAAATGCAGAAGAGTGAATATCAAACATCCTTCTCTAAATGTGTTCTTTGCAGTGGGCAAGCCCCTCCCCCCACACACCCCAAACTTACATATACCAAATTTGAGACCACCATTCCTCATATAAAATGGATTATTCTGAGAAATGGCCATCTTGTATTTGATATATGCAAGTCTGTTTTTTTTGGCCACTCAGTCTCTGTATTTGGGACTTGATGAAGTAGGTCCCGTTGTTTCAAATGTCTGTCATACTGGTGGCTATTTTTTGGGAGGTAGGGATAAGTACGCATGCTGCTGTGTATATATATACTTCTGACAGTCACAAGTTAAAATATGTTACTGTGGCCATTTGGCCTTTCGCCTTTGATCTAGTCTGACATTAGAGGGGTATGGGGGCATGCTGTATATTTATAACAGCTACAACCTGGCATATATGACTGTGGCTATTTGTTTTTCAGTTTCTTTCCAATCTGACACCACATGGGTATACAGAAGGTGACTTTTTTGGGTGGAGGAACGGGCTATTTCCACATATAATTTATGCATCATTGCAAGTCTTTGACGCCGGCTCTTAGCTTACTGTCTGGGAAACACTACTTTTGTCAGATTTGCCTTAGACGCAACTTATTTCTTCCTTGAAAATAAAAATAAGACAGAATTTCTTTCCTTAGTCATGTTTTTTTTTCCGAAGCAAGGGTCGGACAAACTGCTCTAAAATGTACTTCAGAGCACATGGATTCCCGTGGCTTCCCGGAGGCTAGTGGCCACCAGACCCTTGGCTTATTCAATTATTTCCACCCCAGTTACAATGAGGGCTTGATTAGGTAGGTTGTGTTGAAAGGCTGGGTAGGGAGAAAACCTGCAGAATAAACGTTAGCAAAAAAGAAGAAGAAAGCAATCTGGTTGATGTAGCAAGGATATGTGGAGGGGGGAGGTGCTGGGAACTGGTGCGGGGGTACAGAGGAAACTGGTGGCTAGTGGAAGGGGGTGCTATGGAGTTCATGAAAAAGGTCAGTCGCAATAGGAATTGTCTTGGAGTCGTTTTTCCACCCCAGACTGCCGTATATACGTAAAACAACAGTAAAGTGTCACGTAAAAGTAATGTGTTGCTTGTATATTAATACGACATAGTAATAGTATTTTCGGAGGCACCCGAACTAAGGTTGTTGTCCAAAGCCGCCCCCCCCCGAAATAAATTCTGCAGGTTCAGCTGTGTTGACCTTTCCGTCAAAACTTTATTCTGCGAAGTCCAATTTCATATGACAGCAACATATTAGGTCATACAGGCAATATCGGCTCTCGAACTTATCACTGCCGCCGCCCATAGTTCAAACTTATATTTTAATAAACACGGATTTAGAAGAAGAGTTAATATTTAGAAAACTTCCAAATTCCGTTAAATTCTCTTATTATTGGACGTCAAGATCTCCCTTACCGCTATTCTACAAAACCACGTAAAAGTTTGTTTTAAAATCAAATTCAGACCATCAGCACCAAGAATGCCATTTTATAGTGTTAGTATTTCATACACTGTTGCAGCACTGCCTACTGCCCATTACCGCCTGTCTCAATGTATAGCCGCTGCTACTACGATTCATGCACCCGGGGGCGGTTCAGTAGTATGATGGTACCCCTGCCCAGAGCAAGAATTGGCAAAATAAATCGCGCGCCATGCAATTCTCCTCCCCTTCCCCGCCCTAGGGGCTATGACGTCAGAACTCAGCATGACTAGATATATATTTCAGAACTTCGCGGGTTCCAGTTGCAGTCAAAAATACTTTGAAGTCGAGAGATTACAGGAGACGGAAGAGCCAAGGAACGAGCATAGTGAAGTGAAACGAAGCTCATCCAGGAATTCACCTGACTGAGTCTGTCAATCTTTGGATGTCATTGAGGTCAGTTTACAGAACTGGGGAAAAAGGCTAAACTAATTTATGATTTTAATCTCAGGTAAAGCGAGTGATCGGTATGTGGTAATTTACATTAGCCCACTTATGGAAGGCTGCCGTGTACATTTTGTTTTATTTGGACTTCCCTGGTGCGAAGAGTACCAAGTCTGACACTCAAATGTCTGTCATTATTTAATGACTTCAATCCGCAGTGATTTGCCAGAAAACCACACATTTTATGAGGGACGTAACAAAAATGTAAGGCAAAAATCTGGGCATTCTCAGAAAATCTGGACTGTTGAGCAGTATGCTGTCCATTATGGAGAAAGCAGATTTCTCTGTGATTTTTGGTAACTTATCAAATGACAGGTGCAAGAATATATTCCGCGTTGGTATTGGACCGCTGTATCTCTCGGTCTACGTTTAACTGGTTTCCCTGTCTTTGTGCCAGTTTACTTTTCATCTTCGGTTATCATTTGATGATGGTGCCCTTCGTCTGTATCTGCATGTCAGCGGTCGTAGCCAGACAGACAAGGAGGAAGGACAGCATCCAGTCTTCACTGTTTGCGGGACCTTCGTGATGGGAATGACAGTTATTGGAGCTGTAGTGCCCTAGCCATTTACCTGAAATAAAGCGATCGGCTCCATCCAGCCCATCAAGTTGTTACTGACGCGATCTCAGGAGCACCCCTTCGGGTAACTCCTTCCCCGGGCAAAAGGGGTGGTCATGGACGGTTACGGACTACAAACTTTTAAAAGAGAATGGGAATAGTGGCATTGGGGGGAAACAATGTATATGAGAAAGAAATGCATGACCTGAAACTGAGATGCTGGAAACATAAGTAGTACAAATTATCCCCATGTGTCTAGGATTGGGTAGTGCAGTCATGTAAAGATGGGTAGGGGTCTCTGTTACATTTGTCCCAGGGCTATCTTGAACAGGAAGTGCCTAAATACGACTGTCATCCTAGGTTTACGCATGGGTAAAGCATAAAACATAGCTGTCAACTAATCAGGAACAGTTTTAAAATATTAGTGCTAGTAACAAGAAGACAGATAAAACGAAGAAGAGAGTGTGAATTAATATACTGTACATTTTCTGATGTAAAAGACGTCTGTAACTCTATTGTCATTATTAAGTGTAATTCACCATTGTTTTCTCCAAAAGTCACCAGTTTTAGAAGTAGTTAAGAGGGACAGTTGAGAAGCCTGTATCATTTGATAAGTTTTAGGGAATTAACTTTTGTGTTGTCATATTCCTTTTTTACGGTAACGTTTTTGTTTAAGGTGTAAATATTGGTTTTATTTAATGTGCTTTTTCTGCCATGCTCCTTAATAGTAAGTAGCTGTTAAACCCAAGGGCTGATTTCTGACTGGAATATGTCAGGGCATGTCCCTGTTGGTGTTTTTGCCCTCTAGTGTCTGTCTTTGGAAGTTCAGCCAAGTTAGTCATCACCAGGAAGCTGACTCAAGTCTGCCTGACGTAACCCTCTCCTCCCAAATTAATCTGTTTCAAGTTGCCTTCATAGGTCACGTTCACAAAGTTTGTCTCGTCATGTCCCAGTGGTTCTGCGGTTTCCCGTAGACAGTCTAGATCACCGATATAAATCGTTTAGAGTACTACAGATGGGAAACTGAATGAACAACTTTTATTCCTAAGCAAGATTAACGCGACCTTTGTTGCTGTTCGATACCTTATTCCGTTTGCATCTGAAAGGATGAACAATTTATGAGCAGCATACACACAAGTACACGGATAATAAACAAAAATACATTCAGGATGAGAAGGATTACTCGTGTGATATTCACCTTTCCGAAATATATAAAAGTGTGTCTGAGTGCGCGCATTTTATATATATGTGTGTGTATGTATATATGTATACACACACACACACACACACACGTGTGTATGTATATACAGAAACTGAAGTCTATTTTAATTTCACCCATTTTCTCTGCCGGTTAGTGAGGTATACACAGCTAAGAGCCAGGGATGCAGCCAGAAATGTAAATTTTTCTACTGTCAATCTTGTATTGTTGGACTCACCCCAAATTCAGATAATGTACATCTCTTCAAAAGCTGTCCCTTAGACTTGAATAAGGCTAAGCTATATTTTCAATGGTAATTACATTTAATTACAGCAATTAAAACAGTCGGTTTTTAAATTAGCAGCCTTAGTTGTAAGCAAACTGTATACCGGTCATTGACAATAGTTTAGCATTTATAGTCATCCTTTGGTGTCTTCAAACCATAATTTTACTTAGAGTTGGTCAGAAAAATATATTCACTTCAGTATGTTGAGTATACCTGTTTAACACCCTTGCTAACAGTGCCAAAAGCCCATGAGCAAAGCACAATTTCAGTTGCCATTTTGGTACAAGAGATGCTTACAGTCACTTGCCTGTGAAATCTGCATGTAGTGGAAACATTGTTTAGAGAAACTAAGTTTTAAATTTAGTGCTTAAATCTTAATCTGCATGACACATTTCATCAGTCAGGAAAGAAAATGGCTTTCATCTTTTGTGGTACTGAATAACCGTGGACCTTCTGAAATATCTGGTTAACAATTTAGATTTGTAAAAGTAAAACCATTCATAATTCTTCCAGATGATGGCTGTGTGAACCGTTGAGAGGCAAAATTGCCTGGCTGTAACTTTAGTCTTGCTTTAAATAGTAACAAAAATATGCACAGTAAGAGGACACCTTGGTTTTTGACCAGACTTGCTGATAGGGAAAGCCTATGGCGTCATTAACAATGTAATTTGATACAATGAAGTAAGAGAACCAAAGGCAGGGGGAGTACACAGGATTTTAATTTTAGGGTTAAACTGAAATTAAAGGCGACTGGCTGTTGAACTTTGGTTCTGTCAGTCTATTTACAGATACTTGACTTAGGACTTGAGGCAGGTTGTGCAGTGTCCTAATATGCATATGGGTGGAGACTTTTCAGATACCAGTTTGCATCTAGCTGTTGAATTCTGATGGAAATTTTAACTTGGGAATAGAGTAAGAAGGGAATTTCTCAAAAATGGGGCCACGAATTTGTCTGGTTCTTCCACCAGCTCCGAGTCTGGACATAATGCAGTTAGTGCAGTCGTCATATTTTAGAAAGTTTCCTAAACGTGATTTTACTGTTAGAGCAGCATTCTCAGATTATTTCATCAATGAACGAGACAACATACATTTAAACTCCTGCTTTGTTCCAGAAAGTCATATTTTTTTGTTCCCCTTCTTTGCAGACTGTCTTGCTGTGATTGTAATTTCTATCTCTCCTTTGTCAACAAACTGGTTTTCAGCTAATAGGGGGTTATGAGTTTAAGGAGGGAGAATGGTCTATATTATGTCAAAATGCTGTTACTGTACAAAAAAAAAAAATACGACATTCTTGCAGTTCTACACAGCATGAGATCTGAAAAGCAATGTTCATTTATAGTATATATGCTGTTTTTTTTGCCCAGTAGCCATTGTGCTTTTTCAAAATTCTCTGAAGAGTCTATATTAATTGGCATTTTGATCATCAACCCCTTTTTTCCTCATTTTCTACATGGGTTGGGGTGTCATGTCAATTGTCGCCATCCCTCTCTGTTCAGTGCTGTTCTCGTGAATTCTTCAACACCAATGCCTGCTTGCCGCAGGTCTTCTCTCACACAATCTAGCAACTTCATTGCTGGAAGTCCTCATTTCCTGCTGTCTTATTCCTGTCTGCTTTGAATCTTCTTCACCAGACTGTCATCTGCTTTTCTGCACACATGCCCGAACTGCCGTAATCTGTTCTCCTTCACTTTTTCTGCAATTGGAGCCACTTTGGCTTCTGCTGTTACATCCTCATTTCTTCATTTGTCCCACAGTGTGCATCCTACCACCTGTCTCAGGCACTTCATCTGCATCACCTCTAGCTTCCTCAACTGCTTTGCTTTTGCTGCTCAGGTTTTTGTAACATTCAGTAGTACTGGTTGCACCACTGTTTTGTACACCTTACTTTTCAGCTTCTTTGGCCACATGCTGTCATATACTACACCTGACACAGTGCCAGTTAGCTGTAGCCCCTCTGATTCTAGTTGTTCTGTTCATACTTGAGTCATTGGGTCCCTTACTTACATAGCATGCACTAATTCTACCAATGTTTCTAGGACTTTGAACCACCACAGGACTACTCAAATCCGGTTTCTTGGAACCTTGTCACATGCTTTCTCCAAGTCTAGGAATGTTCAATTAGGATATTTTCTCATCTGTAGCTTCTTCTCAACTTCTGTCTCACTGCAAACATCAGGTCAGCTGTGCTGCATCCCAGTCTGTATCTGTACTGCTCATCTCCCATCTTACTTTCTACTGCTCTGCATATTCGTTTCAGTCATCCTCTCCAGTACTTTCATGCAGTGTGACAGGAGTTTGATACCTCTGTACTGCCCACATTTTTGAATGTCCCCTTTGTTCTTGGCATTTGAGTACAGGTAGTCTGATTGGCCATCCATGAAAGGCCCTTTTTTAGTGGAAGGCAGAGAGAAATGCTCCATAACTTGAACAAAAATATATACACAAAATTATATATTTCATAGATAAACGCAACACTAGATACAAGCACACAGAGAACAAACTTGACATTTTGAACAGAAGTCAATACTCAAAAATTACACATTTCACGGAGAATTTGATCATTACATTAAAATGTATGCAAAGGATTTTATAAACTGTGAGATGAATGACATTGCAAAACATGCACTGAAATTAGATGCCAGCATCTATTTGGTATTACTAGAGTTTTAAATATATGTTGTGTTCTAATCACTACAAAAGAATACTGAGGTGTGATATTCAGCTGTTCAGAAAGATGGTTATAAAATGTTTTAGGGATCATTTCTGTGTATATAATTACATGCAGTAAAATACACATTTTTTTTCTATTCTGTATTGATCTTCTACAGCCTATCATCATTTTATGTTTACTTTTTTTTTTTGCCTCCTTTGCATGCTCTAGCTGACCACCACTTGGTGTCTAGGGCAAGGATTGCTCCACTGGTAGGTTTAGTAGAGGAAAGTGACTCTCTAATAAAAGGTCAATCTCTGCCCACACAAAAGATAGTTTGCTATATCTTTATGATTGTGTACAATATTTCTATCTAACTGCTTGTTTTGGGGAATCCATAGTACTTGGAGTATGCAACATAGCCCGTTTATATAGATAGAAGAACCTGCAGTATAAAAGCTATGTGGTGGAGGGTTGCTCCTTAATAAAAAAAAAAGTGTGTGTGTATATGCGCATATGCAAGAACTTGCCTATGCTGCTAATTGTACTCTGAACTTGTGCCTTTGCCTGAAATTTCCCAGAAGTTTGTTCATCTGTTAAGTTTGCTAAAGGAATATGCAGATTTCTGATGACATCTCTTGCTGGGATACATGTAATAATGTTTTCCCCCTCTAATTTTGATTACTGGGTATATCTAGTTATCATACCAAGCATAATGTGATTTGCGGACTGGGTTATGTATTTATGGTGGAATTTTGAAGTCTTCTGTAGATGCTGTGGCATTCAGCCTCATACCTTTCTGTTTTTTTTCTTTACATGGTTTTGATATTGAGTTCTGGTTGAAAATTATTAGAATGCATTGGGTATGACTGAATATTCTGTAGTTTCAGAAGCATGACAGGGACATTTTTTGGTGGTCTAGCTTTACCTCAGTAACTTACTGCCAACATTTAGAATTGAGCAATGGGGCATGAAAGGGTACCTGTTAATGGTGTCTCCCCCCCCCCCTTCTGGGGCTAAGAATCATAGTTGAAGGCCTCAGCTGCATAAAAAGGTAAAAAAAAAAAGTTAATCCCAGTAGTATAAGTACCACCTCAAGTCTACCTGATATGTGGCAATTAGCACCGTGAGTCCAACAGTCATCAAATGATAAATAAAATAAAAATCTTCTAATTCATACTTGTTATTAATTTCATTTTTACAGTTAGCCAGGATGTATGTTTTTCATTATTAATTGTATTCTTAACATGTTCTTTGTTACAGGATGTGGCAGACCCCCCTCCCTTTTACATACAGCAATAACTGTTTCTTAATTCAGATGCCATTTATAAAAGTATTACTGCTGTTTCTTTCAAAATGGTGCATTATATTTTTTCAGCTTAAACATGAACACTGCAATGCAACTTTTGAAACTTGGAAATCTTCCTGTCTGTAGAAAACTGTTTCAAGAAGAAAATAAAGACATGCGTACAGGTGTGAATGATGACCAGACACATATGTCATGGAAAAAGCTTTTCGATGAATTTCAGAAAGAAGCTGAAACTAGATGGAATTTTGACTTCAAAAATGATCGTCCATTAGATGGCCATTATGTGTGGGAGGAGAGTAGACTGGAAGAAGTACCACTGGTGTACCATCCCACCATAATTGCTGGCAAAAGGAAAGCACCTTCATGTGGTACTGAAGATGCGGTATATGAGAAGGAGAATGACCAGGGGTCCTTGCGGTGCCAATGTCACAGCACACCAAAAAGGCTGACAACACTAACTTCAAAGAAGGTTGCCTTACTTTCAAAAAAGGCATCCAAACCTTCTAAACAGAAACAGACGACAATTAACGGTAAATGTTATACTAAAAAATGTATTATAATGAATGAAATTGGTGTATTTTATTGTCAGGGTTCCAGTTATTCTCTTAATGAGTTGATGCTAGATTTCCACAAAACTAAATATAAAATAGATTTGACAGATGAAGTTTACGCCAACTGATTTAACTGTAAAGTATTATATGTCAGCTGGAGGGGTAGTGTAGATATGTGCACACAGGGGAGCAGTACACAAACACTAGTAGGGAAGGAATTGTATATACATGCACATAAGTAGGAGAGCTTATAGACACATGCACATAAAGACAGGGAAGCACCACACACTACACATATAAGCATGGTACTCTATTGGAAGGTTGATTAGAAGTCCAGAATATTATGTGCCATCCTCTGTAACTTGAGAACATCATCACGGTTACACCTAAAAGGTATTTTTGCTTTTTGCACTCCCTTGCTATTTCTGTATACTAACTGCAGTATCACTGTGCCTTGGAGAATAGGGAAACTCTTGAAATATAGCAGTTTTGAACTTTGTATTTGCTCCCTGGACTACATGAAAAGAGACATGGAAGAGCTCTCCAATCTTGTAGCCCAGGCAGGTATGATCCTAGCCCTGAGTAGCATTCTGCCATCACCCAGAATGATGCCACAGTACAAGGACAAAATGATTGACTTCAACAGTTGGCTAAGCTTCTGGTGCCATTCTAAAGGGATCCAGTATCTGTCTGCCTGGGATGACATGGTTGACATACCACAATGCTTTGCCAGAGATGGCCTGCACCTGTCCCCCTGGTATTCCGGATACTGGCTAAGGTTCTTGCCGCCCCTATAATGCCTTTTTTAGGCAATGTTCAAATGACAAATTCACCACCGTAACAGAAACAGGCAAGCAAAAACTGAGGGTGATGCTACTCAATGCTAGAAGTTTAAATCTCAAAATGCACTCACTCGAGGCACTCCTTAAAATGGAGAACAGCAATATCTGTGCAGTGACTGAGACTTGGTTCAAGGCTTCAGAGAGCACCCCTGCACTACCAGGCTATAACTCATACCACACTTTTCGGCCATGTAACCTGGACCGGAACACCAAAGGCGGAGGTGTGTCCATATTCATTAAGGATAGCCACACCTCCAGGCTAGTTGCTCAGCATAATGCAGCCAATGTTATCCAAGTGAAACTAACTCTGGGCAAAACTGCAATCCAAATTGTAGCTTGCTACATATCACCCACCATACCCCAGGATTCCCACTCCTCTTTTCTTGATGTACTGGAAAATATTAGGGTTCAACCAAACACCCTAATAATAGGCGATTTCAACTACCCCACCATTAACTGGGAAAACTACTCGTATACCAACTCCTTCGCACAACACTTTCTGGAATTCATAAACTCCAATTCCTTGGATCAACTTATCCACACCCCCACCAGGGGCAACAGTATCCTAGATCTAGTCATTACCAACATGAGTGACCGGTGTTCCACACCTGAAGTCAACGCCTCATTGGTCCGATCCGACCATAAGCTAATTACCCTAGATGTCCACATCCTGCCCCCACCCCCCATTAAGGAAACCATGGTAAAAAAAATTCTCCAAGGCCAACTTCATGCTTCTTAAGACAGAAGTGGTGAACTTCATGACACCCATTGCAAAAGAGAGTAAAATCCCACAAGTGGAGCTCCCTGGTCAGCCTCAGTAAGAAGCTGCAATCCCTGATAAAATCCTCCAAAGCTAGTTACGAAAACAAAATTGCCATTGATTCTAAAGACAACCACAAAGCATTCTATAGCTATGTCAAGAATCTCAATGGCAACACTCAGATCTGCTCTGAGTTACAGCACAATGGCACTAAATATACAAACCCAACTGATATTGCCAACATCCTGGCAGATAGGTTCAGTGCTACCTTTACCCCTCTCTCACCCCCTAAAGAGCCCATCTCTATACCGGAAGAATGCAAAGTTCCTGTAATCACGGCTGCACAGGTAAAAACCACACTCTCCAAAGCCAAGAACACAGCATCCATGGGACCAGACAACATCCCAGGCTGCGTTCTACACAAACTACAGAACAAATTGGCACCCCAAGTACCATGTTCAATCATAGCCTCACCTCAGGCTTTGGGCCTGTTAATGGCACACAGCAACAGTTATCCCACTCCACAAGGGGGAAGCCACCACGGACCCCGGGAACTACCGCCCCATTAGCCTGACGAGCCTGGTCTGCAAGGCCATGGAACGTATCATCATGGAACTTATAAACAAAGACATTGGTAATCTCCAAACTCTGGCCCCACACAGTTTGGGTTTGTAAAAGGCAGATCATGTCTCCTAAACCTTACAGACTTCTTTGAAGCAGTCACCAAAGCCGTAGACAAGGGTAAGGTGGTTCACACAGCCTATCTAGATCTTGCCAAGGCTTTTGATACCATCCCCCACTCTGGAATTATAGATAAACTCACTAAACTAGGTATAAATCCCTATGTCACAAGATGGGTTGTCAACTGGCTTACTGACAGAACCCACACTGTGAAAGTAGCAGACTTGAAATCCGACTTCAGACCAGTGACAAGTGGAGTACAACAGGGTTCAGTCCTGGGTCCTCTCCTATTTGGTGTCTACTTCTCTGAAATACAGGCTAACACAGAAGGTCTTTGGCTAACGAAGTTTGCAGATGACTGCAATCTAGGACACCGAAAGTGTGATAAGAGACCTTGAGACACAGGTGGACAGTAGTCTCTCCTTTGATAATCACATTGCCACAGTAGTCAGGAAATCCTATGTGGCACACCTCATCACAAAAGGTTTCTCATCCAGAAAAAAAGAGGTCATTGTTCCCCTCTACTCATCACTCATTAGACCCATTATAGAGTACAACGCCCCTTTTGGTATGTACCTCACAAAGCAAAAGCCAGGGTACCTTTTTGGCTGGGCTTGTATAGGCCCCAGGGCCGATAGCCTAGTACCTACCTATGAACCTATGTAACTACAGTTAAATATCACATTTCTGAGGATTGCACACCGTCGTCAAACATACAGTAGGAAGCATTCACAAAACACGCACAGAACAGCATTAAGAAATGCTGTCCTACTTATGTAAGCAAGTAGATGTTGGCAGATGGAAGGGAACAGTACTTTATATATATATATATATATATATATATATATATATATATATATATATACACGAGCACCACTCACACATACTTGCTACATTTTTTCTTCAGTACATTCCCTATAGATGTTTTTGCGATGAGCAGTGTTTGTAGTTAATTCTATTTTTTTCTTAGAAAATACGAATGAAGCATGTAATTTGTGCCTGATATCATTCATGTCAGGGTTCTGTAATAGTGTGACTACTCCTATAGGTGCTTGCATGTCTCCATGAATTACGTGCTTCCCATTGTCCAAATAATCCTTCAGATTTGGCTTCCTCCAGAAAGAACCCCCCCCCCCCAAATTGTGAATGGGCTTAGCTACATGTAGGGCTAGGAGAGGATAAGGGAGACACAGTAGTACTGTGAATCCTGACATGTGGAGGTACCTGCTGAGGCTGCATCATTATTATCCCCTGGCACATTGGATGAGGAGGTCAGGAGTGGCATGCAGTGGGCATAGCAAGGGGCCCAACTATGGATTATCTCTCCCTTCTATTGGCCTGCATACCCTGCTTGAAAGATCATGCCATTTTAACTCAGTTTTGGTTTCCCACTGAGTCACTGCCTAATGTGCATTCCCATTATGACGTAATGCTGCATCCCCCCAACGAAAGATTCAAGTAGGCATCGTTATCCTTCCTAAGGCTTATCTCCATCACATCCCTTTAACTGTCTATCTCCCCAACCACCTCGCCCAGGTGGAGGCAAGCAGCTATTCATCGTGCCTCTTCCATGCCTACTTTGGCTTGCAGTGTGTCTGGATTACTGATCAAACCCAGGCCAACTCAATTGTAATCAGTGAATCATCCCTTTATGCCACAGAATGGATTGATTATTGAATAGGGAGTTATCTCTGTACACCAGTGTAACCTTGGAGCTGCTGGGATGGTAAAATGGAACCACACAGTCTCTGAAACTGAAGTCGAATGTTCAGGAAGGGCACCCTTAGGACAGCTGGATAGTTTGGGATATCGTATGATCACAGTTATTTCTTATTGGGGGTAAATTATCAACCATGGAATGGGTAAGGCCAATCTCTAACCAAATGGAATAGGTTAATTCGAGCACAAAAAGGGAAACTGGGTAGTCTTAAAATGGCCCTCAAGGGCAGCTGACCTAGTGCTTACCTTTGAACCTATGATAGGTGGATGTTCTTGGCTCTGTGAAAATCCTTTCCCGGGATGCAAGATGCATGCTGGTATCAGTGTTTGTACACTGGCCACTGATACAACAAGACACTTTGTATATCAGGATTCATTATAGTCCACCCCCTGCAGCAGATGAAACAAATGTCTGGAATACAGAACACCTGACTTCTACCTTTCTTTATTTCTCAAACTGCCATCAGAGTGTTTAAAAAACAATTGAAAATATCATCTAGTATTTAGTGAAGAAAGTACTTTTGAGAATGGTCTCTTCAGATTTAAAAAACGGCTTTATGGATGACTTTGTGCTAATTTATTTAAATACGTTAACAATGTAATCACTCTAACTTAAGAATCCCTTTTCAGGAGTGTGAAAAAATGCATTTAATTGAAGCATTCCTTTGAGTTAATTCAGTTATATTTAAGCTTCACAGCAGATCTCCCCTATATGTGCATTTTGAAGACATGTGATTTTAATTTACAGATTACTACCTTGCGAAACGAAGAATGATCCAGTCTTCATGCCCGAATGACCAGAAGCCGTAAAGATTGTGTCATATTAATAGACTGTTGGACACGTGGTAGTTCCTGCTGGCACCTTTCTCAGGACATTGACATTTCGTGTTTTATTTAATTGGACTGTAACTTTGTAGGATGTTGCTGTTTGTATTTAATTTTGGATACTGTTGTATTTCCTTCATGCTGCTGTTCTCATACTACACTGTAGACACCAGTACAGAATATATACTAACTTTGTTGCAAATAACACAGCCGATCCTTGTAGTGAAGGATTTAGTCTTGTGAAATATTTTGTGGTATTTATTTTAGATGATATAACTCTATTAGATCAGTTTTAGCTTCTGTTTTTGTGATGCTAGATTAATCATAATATCTTGTATGACTGATGCAGTCTGTTAACCTTGTATCATTTTTATTTTAAATTCCTTTATTTTTGCCTCCTCTGCAAGTATGCCCTGTAGCACTAGCTGTTGCCAGATGATGGAGAATCACAGGAGAAATCCTCCTGTCTGGAAGGTTGCTGTGGTTTTGCTGTTAATAGCACACACACTCTCTCTCTCTCTTTCTCTCTCTCTCTCTCTGAAAGTAGTAGCCATAAAGTTGTAGAAACAAATGGAAATAATAAGACTGAATACTAGAAAGGCAGATAAAAAGGTAATAGTAGAAAAGAATACTGCTTTTCTTTAAAGTAATTTGCATTGCTAGTGTCTAAAGATTCCAGGTGTTTATCTAAGCAGACAGACTTCTCTGTTCTTCCATTAAGTCATCAGTATGGGACCTCTATCTGTTGTTGGATTGTGTTCGGCTGCTTGCTTAGTAAAGGGCTCCATATTGCCAGTCGGGTAACAGAAGACAGTCTCTTATTTGTTACTTGTGATGTCTGAAGTTTTGCTTACTTATGGTAAGAAAAAAAGAACAAACTGTTTTATTCATTTAACTTGTGCAGGTATGACATTTATTATCCTAAAGCCTTACAGTGGCTTTGTAAGGTAGCCTACTTTGTATAAAAGTAGTGGATTTTGCTGTATCTGAAAGTTACTTTAAATTTTAGATATTAAAGTAGTATTTAAATACATACTCATGGAGTTGAACATAAGATGGGTTTACATAACTGTGGGCTTAACATTATCATGTGGATCTTGTTGTGCTTTTACCCATCATAATCATCATTCTGGAGGGGCATATAGAGACAGAATCACTTTTGATGCAGGGGCCTAAGAGCTGACAGGAAGCGATCAATGAAAATTGCAAATAAAGTAGCTATAATTTTGTAATTTTGTAAATGTTAACATATATTAAGTACATTAGATTATAGAACCATTAAATTAACTAAATATACTGATGCTACGTGGCACTTTACATTTAAGCAGAAGTACAGTTTAGTCTCCCCTACACTCTGAACGACTTTCTATCATTTATGTTGTGCAGTCTATGAAATGGGTTTGACTGTCATTGTATTTGACTAGGAGCTGCTCCTTGATACACCCATCCCTAACTGGTTTAGGGCTTCTCTTAGTACCATGCCGGCATAGTGCTCGGCAGGAGATTGTGAGAGCACACAAAGTACGAAGGGACAGGACAAAGCACGTAAAAGATTGCTTTCAATGTACACATATTCCAGTTTAGTGTACGCTGCATGCACCATTTTATATGGTTGACATATTCTGAGTTTGCACATATTGTTCTGATTGACAGACTTTGGCAGAGTGTAATAAGAATAAATGCATATGCAGTGATGTACAGGAAGTGTCAATATTAAAGGTCACTTTGTTTGAATATGTTAACAGGGGTGCCTCGTAAATGGTATATTAGCAGCAGGACAGTCACTGATGGATACTTCTGTGGTAAACTTTAACTGCACTTTTGAATTATGTACATTTAAAAGTGCAATGGTGTGCACTTCAGATAATACTTTTATAAATTCTTGTAATGTAAAATGTTCTATAGACAATGTATTGTCTTGGTATAAAATATTGTGATGAATTTTATTTATTGTGAATGATTAAAATACAGTTTGAAAAAAATAAATCTATCAGAAAAAGCAAGGAGAAATCTAATTTTGTTTTGTGTGAATTATTACAGTTTATCAGACCATTTAATGAATAGCCGTGCGTTAATAGAGTATAGTTGAAATAAGTCGTTATTATGAGGTTATTCATTCTTTCATATTAGTTACCGGGTTTACATTATTGCATCTTTGGTAGGAATGCTGATGGTTATATTTAAAGTTTTATATTTGAACCACATCCACATCATTCATGAGGCATAGGAAAAACACTGCTCTGACTTTTGTACAGTTTCAATCCAGTGACATTTTCAAAACCCAAGAAAACAATACAAAGAATCTGTAAATGGTGAACCTTGAAGTGTTTTTTTTTTCCTTCATTTTGATCATTAAAATGTTTTTGCCTTGAGAAGCTGGCTGTGCAACATAGAGGTATGATTCCCTGGGTAACAGAGAGGTAGATAGTCAGCAGGCAAAAGGGGAGACAAAGTAGCATCTCCGATTCCTACTTTGGTATTTCTGAATGACCCTGATGTCACAGTGCTGTTGCATCAGACTGCATTTGGTATTTCTGAATGACCCTGATGTCACGGTGCTGTGCATCAGACCGCATTTGGTATTTCTGAATGACCCTGATGTCACAGTGCTGTTGCATCAGACAGCAGATGATGAAGACTTGTATGATGGCTTCCATATCAGTTTCTCACAGCTCAAGCGAAGTAACATCAAGTTATCTAATGTAGGAAGACCGCCTGTGACATAAAAGGCAAACTAAAATTTTCTTTTAAAGCAGTACACATGCACTTCATCCATCCATCCTCTCCCCCTTTTTCCCATTTAGCACATGGGGTCGGGGTGTCACTTTCAACAGTGACAATCATCTCGAGCCAAGGTTTACACTGCTGGGTGGCTAGCCCTGTCACAGTCATTCTTTATAAAATAGTTAAGCTATCATATTTGTGCCATAGGCTTTGTATTTATTTTATACAGTTAGTACTGAATTCTGCACTCTGTTAATAGAGGAATTTTGTGAGATTTCACATTTGTTGATTCTTAAGTTCTCCTTTGAAGTTCAAAGATTAATTCATCCATTGTCCAAAATCCATTTTATCCTATTCAGGATTGTGGGGGAGCAGTAGCTTTATCTGTACTTGCTGAGAAGACGGAGGACTAATTCTTTGTGAGATGACAGCCCACTGAAAGACTAAGTAATGCAGACATGTAATCAGTATCAAACACACGTGGATGTTTATTGTGCACTTCTGACCAGTGACAAGGGTATCCATTGAACGTCTGAGGACAGTAACTGTGGTCCTCAAATAATGAACATTTAAATTCAAATATAAGAATTATACACTAATTATGAGATTACTATACATCATGCAATTTCATCTACTCTGAGATACAACAGTCTTGACATTAGTAAGTATAATTATTGGGAGGGGGTTGCATCCCCCCATGTACAGGATTACAGGGGCAGCTCGACAAAAATATTGTAAAAGTGTTATGGACACTAGAGTTCATGTTTTATAATTCTAATTGTGAGCTCTATTAGCAAGTGTTGTGATTGAGGTGGATCACCAGCTGGATGCCTGAACTGGGAATCTTAAGTATACAGTCAGGTGACTGACCTGTTGCATTCACCGGGCTACCAGAAGGAGAGCCTGTCTGGGATGTCAACCATCTGGTTGGGTTCATTTTGGGAAGCTCTTTGTAACCTCTGTACTGTACTTTATCCCCATCATGGTGCTCCCCTTCCTTGTGCATCCCTCTCCATGCCCTGCTTGTAGTCTAATTCTCTCCAACACCAGTTTTCCATCCTCTGACTATCTGAATGTATTCACTGTTGACCCTCCCTGTTTTGTGTTCATACCACCTTGTCTGTCTCCATCTGTAGCCTCTGTTAATTGGTGTGCCCCTGCCACCTTCCCTATTCCCTTTTGTCCTCACACATGCTCTATTCTACCATCGTCCTCTACTTTTCTTCATAGGAGAATGGAAAACAGGGCAGCTGTCTGGAAAAAGAATATTCCGTTATCTCCCACACCCATCTTCCCTTCAGGATACCCGTATGTTTGCTCGACCCATTTCTGGACCCCCCCCCCCTTTCCCCTCCACTTGTTTGATGAATTGAGTTGGCAGTTTGCTATGTTGCCTGTCTCTGGCATGTTCATAATGACCCTGTTGCAGCCATCAAGTGCTTTCTTGTACATGTGAACACACATAGTGTCAGGCATGCCATCTCAATGTGGTGCTCACATTAGTCAAAATGACCACCCATAATATGGCCACAAGTATGATTACAGACATTATCCCGGCTGCAATAATTTAACATGTAGCCCTTTCCCAGAATACAATCACAATGACACACATAATACATAGGTAATCATCACTAGACCATGGAATGCTAAATAATCTGAACTATTCAGCATAGTGTCACAGCATTATGGATCTTTCTGAGTACTTCCTTTATTTAATTACGATTTTAAAGTTCATAGAATTATTAGATTTGCTCGGGCATCCTCCGAAGTAGATTTGGGACTCCCCATTTGAGAGATGCTGAAGTACTAAATAGTCATTCCTAACTGGTTCTAAATTAAAACATTATATGAAACTCCTTTCAGTCAAAGGTGAGGAACTTTATTTTTGCATATTTAACTTCAGAAATGCCTGCAATTTTTCAGTCAGTAACAGATGATAACCACTTTAAGATGACTTAGTTCCATTATAAATGCTGGTTATAATACATTTTACAAGGAAAGTGTAATCTAAAATAAAGTGATAACAAAAAATTATTCAGTCCTGTGTACCTTTAGAGGAAATGAATTACTTTTAATTTATTTGGAGTGCGATTTATAATGTACTGTAACTTAGTTTCATTTGTGCTAATTGCCTCTGTTAATGGACTGGAACCCATTACAATGTACAGGCAGTTGTCTGAAAATCCTTTATCTCTACTTCTTACCTCTGTCTTAGGCTGGAACGGTGTGAAGCTGTTGGAACGTGATCTCTATCAAGCTTCTGTCCAAACCAGTCTATTACAGAGCAGCTAGGGTGCCCCCTATGTATGTTACAAAGATACTGTTTTTACATTGTAAACAAAACTTCAATTGGGAATAAAAAATCCATTCTTATAGCTCAACCTTAGTATATGAGCAGCCCCACTGGTTGCCTCTTGCCGGACAAAGTCTACAGACACAAGATTTTCACATTTATTCCAGAATATTCCCTAAACTGGAAACCTATACATGCCAAAAATTTTTAACCTCAGATTACAGAAAGCACACACATTTTCCTGTGTGCTTCATACAGCGATGTCATATGTCCCAGAACAAGTTAATTTTCTGAATTCTGGGAAACGTGGCAACATGGTCCACAGTATGTAGCTTTCTGAAAATGTTTTGAACACTATGACATCATCCAACATATGTTTAACTCTTTGAATCTCAGCCAGGATTTGCTCTAATGATTCCTTTCTGGTGTCAATTAATTAAATTATGTCCTAACTTTCATCAAGGGCACCAGTTTCCTTCTGCCCTTTGCCATGAGGTCAACCGATGCTCCCAATATTTTGACAGCTTTTAATACCATTACTTGTTTTTTGGCAAAATAATCTATCACTCTGAGACTGTTCCATTGACTTCTGACAGGATTGCCAGTTTATGTTAATTTATTTCAGGCATGACCACAGGGACAAGTGGTTACTCACAACAGCATCACAAGAGCTCTATGCTACCTGACCTCAGGGGCTAAGTACAGGCTGTGATCACAAATGCATTTGAAATAAATATGAATCTTTAAAATACCTCCCTATGACTGTAACAGCTCTCAGATTCCATTTAATCATAACCCCAACCCCAACTTAGGCTAGCCCCCAACTCTCAGTATAAAGTTAAAGGGTATAGTTAGACAACTGATTAGTGATATGTCTGAAATAAACCTGTATCTTCATTCACACTTCTTAAGACTAACGCATGTTGTCATAGTTCACGAAAAACTAACTGTAGCTTAATGCCTTCATAATCTATGGTTAAGCCATGTTGTTAAGTATACACTTGAATTAAGCCTAGACCTTCACTGCACTGCACGCCCATGTCTAAACAAGCCCCCAGACTCTGTGCAACCCCTAACCCCTGCCATAAACATAGCCTTATCCCCAACTGTTAGGGTGGTGGTTATAATTAATATGGATTAATGTTATGCTTAAAGTTGGTAGTTGATACTGTTTATGTTTACTATTGCATACACCAATAGAGTTGGGTGACTGATGTGTGGACTCTGTATGGTACTGAAGACAATAGGATTTTACTTTGTATTAAGGCTATGCTTAGAGGTGAATGGTTAATATGCAGACTGTTTGGTGTTGCAGACATGGAGAGGTTTATGCTTTGAGTTGGATGGTTGAAATGTACTGTGGTATTGCAGACATGTGGAGGGTTATGCTTAGAGATGAGTAATAGACATGTAGACTACATTTGATGTTCTAGACAATGTGGGTGGTGTGACAGCCATGGATAGATATTCTGGTGTCCTACCTCAACTTTAAGCTGGGGACCAAAAACAAAAGTCTCCTTATACTTAAGGAGCTAAAAAAAAAGCAAACGTCTTGGCTTATACCACACACCTTGTGCCTGGGCAACTGCCTCCTTTGCCCAGCCAATCTACTGTTATGCTATGCTGTACAGTTATACTGAGGTGAGTAGTTAAAATGGGTTATATTTAATGATACATACATTGGTTTTATATGTCACAAAAAGATCTTACCTAAGACAATACATGAGGGTGGGAGATGATTACAATCATACAAAAGATTCCAAAATAATTTTGCAGAGCATTGAGCTTCTGTGAGCATTTTCTTGCATTTCTTGGTTGTTTTGGTAGTGAGTTTTGAGTTTCAGTTTTACCACATTACTTGTTTGGACTACTGCACTGCTGTTTATCTAGGATTTCTGGCACCAACCCTGACCATTTGCAGCTGGTGTAGAAGTTTGTGTTCAAGCTACTGACTAGTACTTTGTGCTAACAAATATTATAGCAGTCTACTACCCCACAGGCAGACTCTGAGCAAGAACTTCAGCAAAGGATAGGGGAGTGGAATGCAAAACTAAAGGCACATGGGATGAAACTAAGTAGAGATAACACAGTGATAATGGCAGCAGATTGGAGAAATCAGAAGAAGCTGAGAATTGAGATAGAAGGGAAGATAGTGGAACAGGTAAATATAGCTTCAAGTATCTGGGAGGGGTGGATGAGGAGAAGGGAAGTCTGAATGAAAGGGTCGGTGCTAGAATCGGGAGGGGCTACAGCCAACTGGCATAGAGTGTCAGGTGTAGTCTATGACAGAAGAATGCCAAAGAAGCTGAAAACTAAGATGTAGAAGACAGTGGTGCAACCAGCACATACTGTATGGTACAGAAACCTGGGCAGTCAAAACAGAGCAGATGAGGAAGCTACAGGTGATGGAAATGAAATGCCTGGGAAAGGTGGTAGGATGCACACTGTGGGACAGACAAAGAAATAAGGACACAAGAGCAGAAGCCAAAGTAGCCCTAATAGCAGAAAAAGATCAAAGACAACAGATTAAGGTTGTTTGGACACGTGCAGAAAAGCAGAAGACAATTTGGTGAAGAAAGCTTGGGACAAACAGGAAGAAGGTAAGAGGAAATAAGGACATCCAGCAAAGAAGTGGATGGATTGTGTGAAAGATCTGCAACATTTAGGCATGAGTGTCTAAGAAGGCAGGAGTGTGTCATTGAATCAAGAGAGATGGTGACAGTTAACAGGATACCCCGACCCCAGGTAGAAACTGGGAAAAAGGGGGCTGATGATGATGGTGATGTAAATAAAGACGAGGAATTGTAAGTAATAAACAAGATGTCAAATACAGCTAGAATTTTCTGTAAGTACGTGCTATAAATAAATTCAAGTAATATGTGATAGCAGGTGTTTTTAAAGCAAAACATTAGGTGTGTACAAAATAGCAGGTGTTATTAAAGGCAACAACAAAACTGTAAAATATGCATTATGATGTACATGTGATAGCAGGTGTTTTAAAGAAAAACATACAGTTTGTACTTGTGAAAGTAGGTATTATTAAAGTCAAGGATATCAACTACAAGTCATTGCTTTGTACTGGGAATTTTTGAAACCTTGTCTTATATTTGTTATACCTGGACATTTCCCACTCACATGTATGTGTATATGGATTTAGGACAGTTGATCAAAAGAGCAGTTTCGGTAAATGGAAGGTAAAACACACACACATACACAAAACCAAAAAACCCCACAAACACTATGTTTACGCAGGGGGGCTTTGCCCCCCCTGCATCCCCCATGTGGGGGGCTCTGCCCCCACACCTCCCTACTTTTATATTCTCACTTCGAGATTGCACTACAGTGGGGAAAATGAATATTCCTTTATCCCCATTGTAGTCCGATCTCACCCACTACCACTTCCCCCTGATTCCCTGTACTTTCACGAAAGTTTTGAGAAAACACTTTTTTCATTAATAAGTGCTTTCGCTAAACTGTGACAGCCCGTTTCACTTTCGGTGAAACAGTCTTTCGGTAGACTGTCCTAGACCTGTTTATATATGCATTTACATTAAAAAAAAAAAATATATATATATATATATATATATATATATATATAAATATATATATATATATATATAAAATAATGCAGCTTATTTCTTTCTTGAAATTCTGAGATAACTTAATTTACAACTGTTGCATTATTAATGTATAAGGTGAGCGTGCATAGTTATCTATTTCCTCATGATCAGATGTAAATCTATGAAATAGCCATTGCCTTTTTGTTCTGTTACTGTTAGTCTGCAACTTCTGTACAGCATCGCAATGTCATTTTGTCTTGTCTATGAAATTTTTACTGTCATTTATGTTACGACTACTGTCTGATTTATGTGCTGTTATTTTTCTCTGAGTTTAATGGGCCAAGTCATGGCTGAAACCAGGTCCCTGGATCACTTTACTTACTCAGTTAACAGGTGATGAATGAATAAATGAATAACTAACTAAATAAATAAAAATAAAATAGCATACCTCTTTTCCTGTTAATTACAATGCATAAGGTTTATATTTCATTAATATGTTTGCTACCTTTCCTAAAGTTGATTACTATGCAAGATTCCAAGGTATATACCTTATAAATACCTCTGTACTCTTTGGTAAAGTGTAAATACATATGTAAATATATCCCTCTTTATATTTTATGTGCAACTTTCTTGTCACATTGTGGCCTAAATCATAATTGAAAAGGAAGGAAGTCTGACTAGCCTACCTACCTAGTTAATAAACAATATATGATGATACCTGGTTTAAAGAGCATAGTGACCTGTAAAGACCTGTAGACGGATGCAATTAACACAACTAGGCCAAAATGTAGAAGCGTGACAGTAGAGACTATCATAAAGAAAAGAAAAAACACTTGAGGAAGTGAGACATGGAAATTGTACTGACATGGTTAATAGATTAGATTTATAGGTTGCAGGAATCCAGTATAAATGCTAGATTTAAGTTGTTGTGTTCTCTTTCTTTTCCCCTACTTGTCATCTTTCTAGAATTTGTTTTCTGGAACTGGGAATCACTGAAAGATTACTGACACAATATATATTGGTGGCAATGTGGGTACAATGGATTTCCCTGTGTCTGGATTCCTGACTGCACTGTAGTTCTGTATTGCATCAGACAAAGTTATTTTAGTTTCTCCAACATAAATAATGGCACAGCTCCTACAACAACACAAT
This sequence comes from Protopterus annectens, assembly GCF_019279795.1. Taxonomy (NCBI): domain Eukaryota; kingdom Metazoa; phylum Chordata; order Ceratodontiformes; family Protopteridae; genus Protopterus; species Protopterus annectens. The sequence goes on from NC_056739.1 coordinate 166,744,065, forward strand.
ATATTATGTTGTGAGGTGTATATGAACACTCCCTGGTGATACAAACGATGTGCTAGACATCATTATTAGAGCTTGATAGGGAAGGATACTTTGCCAAGATGATGCTGGAATTACTCATAACTGTAACAGACACAATGTCTGCACAGATAAACACATGAAATGTCTACAGCACCCAGACTTTCACTTTTCTGGCTTTAGAAATCTCTGCTACATTTTTGCTTGTCTTTTTACAGAGATGAAAGACAGTAGCCCATGTTTTTAATCTAGCTACAGAAATGCTAGGATGGAGCATGCCCTTTTCAAAAATGCCTGGAATTAAACATCTAGGCATTTAAACATCATATTTCTGCCTGCCATTTCATTACTAAGGAACATTCCTCCACTTTGTGTTTCCTTAGGTGTGCCAAACTGCAGCTAAAGATATATCTTCCAAATCTGTGTTCATATAAACCCAGATTTTGTTTGCAGCTAAAATAATACTTTAGTCCACCTAAGTTTGCCCACTTCTCATTCTTCCTGGTAAGGTACTATCAGCTTATTTCTCTTTCTTCCTACCAGGTCAACAATAGCAGGATGTCTGTCCCATGCATTTTTGAATTCTCTCAGTGCTTTTGATGCTGCCACTTCTTGAGAAAAGCTGTTTCAACTTCATCACTCTATCTGTGAAAAAAAATCTCTATGTCACTTGTGAGCCTTCTACCTTGTACCTTCAGATTGTGTTCTTTTCCATCCAGCCTTTCATAAGCCATTTGTCCTGGTGAGGGTTATGGTGGTGGTAAGCTGAGAAGGATAGACCAGACTTATTTATCTTTGGCAAAGTTCGAAGCTCATCCTACAGGATCCCTGGTCATTCCCACGAAAGCTGATATCATCTGTCCAGTAAGCACTGAGTCTGCATTGAAGACTCTTACCAATTTTCATTTACTACTTGCCGCTTGTGATCATAGGTGATTACTTTAAATAACTGCTTCCCCTTCCCTCCACCTGCAGAGAGAAAAATACACTTTTCCAGAAGAGTGCTATGGCCCCTAATTTTGTAGGTACAGATTTTCATCTTAGCCATGTCACACACAATAGTTAACTGTGCCAGTGCTCACATGCACACACATATACACTCACATACATTTAAGATCAAGAGGATAAAATCATCTGCAAACAACAATGATACAGGACTCACATCTCTAAAAATGGACACTCTCCAATATTTTCCTGTGCCTTGAGAGCTTGTTCTTGAAAATCAGGAACAGGAAAGGATCCAAGGTGCCATCTAAGGGAGTCCTATACCCAGTTAGAAGTATTTGAGTGTGCACATGATTGTCACTCTGCAAATACAGAGGTCAAATGGCATAGAACAACAGATCCGGGAGGGTCTACTTTAGAACAGCAAACGATCAGATGATCGAATGCTGTTACATCAACCCCTAAATGTCCAAGCGGCAAAACAGCGAATGCCTGGAACAGTGATTTTTTTCCCCTGGGAAAAAAAATCACTGGGCCATTGTCTGGGTTGTGCCATTTCCTCTACTGTATTGCAATCTCGGAGTTGGTATATTAAAGTAGGGGGGTGTGTAGTGTTTAGTGTTCTCTTTTTTTTTTTTTTTTTTGGGCCAGCGGAAAGAAATTGCCATTCTGGCTGCTCGCTGTTTTGGTGATTCAACGTTTAGGGGTCGATATAACAGCATTTGATCATTTGATTGTTTATTGTTATAATATAGACTCGTCTGGGACACCATACTGCTGTAGCATCTTCTGCAAAACATAAGGAGTTATGCGTTCATATGTCTCTCCAGGTCCACAAAACACATATAAATAAAAGTAGTGAACTTCCACAAAG
>NC_056739.1:166750898-166790898 GCF_019279795.1 Protopterus annectens
TCTAATACACGTATTTTTAGTTGGCGTTTTGTCTGACCTATATAATATTTAGGCAAAGCACAGTCACAACCAATAATGTAAACTACACCACAGGAGCTACAATTAAACTTATTTTTGGCAAGATATTTAACCCCATTAATAGTACTACCTGATAGATTTTTCACCCTCATACATATCTTACATTTTCCACATTGGAACATACCTAATTGTTTATCAGAATCCAACAAAGAAACATCACTAAACAGATATCTAGGTTTTAAAATTTCCTTAAGATTTGCATATCTGCCATATGAAAAAGAGACATATTTAGGAAAAAGGTGCCCAATCTCTTCATTATTATAAACAATTGACCACAAAAAATTAACAATGTTACACAAAATATCCGAAAATAAGGAAAATTTTGTAACAAAAAACATCCTCTCATTCCTATCCATCTCATTATGAATGGTATTAATATGAGATATCTTTGTGGCATGATGCTTCTGAATAGAATCAAATCTTGCACGATTTTTCCTAATAGAAGTTTCAGAGTAACCTCTATCCAACAGTCTCTTACAAACAAAATCAAATTCCAAATTCAGAAGGCTATGTTCAGAAGTGTGTTCATAAATTCGTTTGAATTCACCATAAGGAAGCGCCTCAATCAAATGCATAGGATGTGCACTAGATGCATGAAGAAAATTATTAGAGGCTACTTCCTTCCTAAATGGTTTAAATTGGACAATCCCCTGTTTATCCACATATAACAAGATGTCCAAAAACTGAATTTCCTGTTTGTTAATAATATATGTGAATTCTAAACCAAACTTATTTTTGTGTAAATCTACCATAAACTTGTCAAAATCTGAAACGTCACCTCTACAAATGAAAATTAAATCATCAATAAATCTATAATAAGAAACAACATTATTTTGAAAAAATCCCAAAGTATACAAAAAATTAATTTCAAAAATTGACATAAACAAAATTGCGTAAGTTGGAGCAAAACTTGCTCCCATTGCGGTGCCATCTATTTGAAGGAATGTTTTCTTATCAAATACAAAATAGTTGTGACTAAGTGCAAACTCTAAAAGTGAAATCACAAAAGATGTACGTGGACCTTCTCCCAAAATTTTCATTATGGCCTCCAAACCCAATCTATTACTGATATTCGTATATAAAGATTTTACATCTACCGTAGCCCAATACAAATTAGAGTCCCATTTGAAATTTTTAATTATCTCACAATATTGATTTGTATTAGTAATGTGAGAAACAACATATTTCAAATGATCCTTTAATACACTATCCAAAAAAATCCCTACAAACTCCAAATAACCTCCACAACAAGACACAATAGGGCGGCCTGGAGGATCGGAAACATTTTTGTGTATCTTGGGCATAGCATAGAAAATGGGGTCCTTGGGATTAGCCACATATAAACGTTTCACATCTTTATTATTCAGAAAGCCCAACCTTTCACCTCTCTCAAGAATCTCTAACAGAGAAGCATTGTAATCAGTAATAGGATTTCTAGGCAATTCTACATAAACTTGATCATTACACAACAAGTCATAGCTCATTTTTAAATAATGACATTTATTCATAACTACCCATTTTCCCCCTTTGTCTGCAACGCAAAAGGCATACTTTTTTGCAGCTTCTTTCATATTCTTCAAAGCATTCCATTCAGACTTGTTTAAATTGAATGAAAAATGTTGCTTCAAAAAGCTAGCATATTCACTTTCTGCCTTTTTGCATAGGACATTCTCAAATGTCCTTAAAACTGCAGAGTTTTTGGGTGGGCAAAAGTTGCTACGACTGGGTAGTGCAGGTAAAATAAATTTACCATAGCCTGTATAAAACCGTTCTAAACGAATATCAACGGCTCCTACCTCATTACTACCAGCTACTAAACTGCTGCCCCTCTGACTAGAGCTAACTGATACGTTTTCTGCCATAATATCATGAGTAGAAATATCCAATAAAGGGTCAAAAAGAACAGAGAAATCGTCCAAATCATCTATGTCAATAGAACTAACAGAAATATTTTGAGCATTATTAAAGTCTGCAGAAACATTTAAATTGTCTTCTGTAGTTGCCACAGTAATGTCATTATTAAAACAACTTTTATCAAAAAACAATTTTAGATATAATTTTCTACAGAAACGTTTAATGTCCAAAAGAATATCACATAATGCTGGAACTTTAGTTGGTACAAACTTACTGCCCAAATTCAACACCGTAATCATTTCTGGTGATAAGACCAAGTCACTTAAATTGACAACATTAGTCCCGTTCTCATAATTCACATTATTCTCCAAGAGACGGTCTTGTGTAAACTCGACACATTCATTTACATGCTCCTGACCACAAAAACCGTGAATCACATGCTCGTTCTCATTAACATTGACAAAAGAACCAGTACATTCATTTGCACGCTCGTATAAACTATAAGAACGAAAAGCATGTGTTTTAGCATTAGCGTCAGCACAAAACTCAGTACCTTTTGTTGCGACCCTTTTGGCGAGATTTTCGTTTCGCCCCTTGCCGAAAGTTCCATCTGCCTTGTTCTTCTTCTTCTTCCATCAGTGAGCCGTTATCATCCGCCAGATCAACTCGTTCAAAGGATACACTCTTCTTACTTCCACCGGCTGTATCTGATGATGACACTGAAGAATCACGTCCACTACGTGAACTTCCCTCTGATGATCTTCCTCGGACTGTACCATTCGTGCTCTTCTTACGCTGACGCTGACGTTGCCATGAATAGATGATATTACTCTTGAAGTCAGCAATATCTCTATTTAATTTTTTCTTTTTCCTTGCTATAACTTCACACTCAGCTTTGGAAACGGCAGTATTAACATCTTTCATAGCTTGTGCAAAAGAAGAAGTTACGTGTGTATCTGATAAGCTAGCCTCACTTTCTGCTATTTTGGATTGGAGTAGTCCAAGGCTTCTCCGGTTCCGTTTAATAAGAATTCTCAACCAAGTTAAGGTACATTGAAGAGACGCTGCTTGCCATTCAACTAAAAATTCACCTTCATCTTCAGCAAATTTATATGCAGGAAGTTTGTCTATTCTCAAACCTCTTGGTGTGATAGACAGTTCAACATATTTTTCCAAAAGACAAATATCATAGAATAATGATGTTTCTTTAATTCTCAGTCTCTTTAAATCTTCAAATTTTTTATCATAACCATAATTACCAGACGTTGTCCATGGATCAAATTGAGCCAGCTTAAGATCCCTTTCTCTAGCCAAGCTGGCAAATAAAATTCCTTCATTCTCAACGTTGTAATTAGCCTTCACAAATCCGGACCCAACTCTGACATCAAAAACAGCAACCAACAACAGCAAGCAAATGATAGAACAAACCACAAGAGCAGGATTCAGGATACAAAGATTTATTCCGGTACCTCGGCCCAACAGCCTTCAAAGGAATAAACATCAAACCACCAGATGCAATATATATACACTGGTGCTACCCAACAATCAACAATTAAACAATTAAATACAATTAAATACAATTGAGAAGGAATTAAACAACTCCCAAGAATTAAAGAGACAAATACAATTTTAGAGCCACTTGCAACTAAAATGCAAAATTAAATTGGGAGTTGTTTAATTCCTTCTCAATTGTATTTAATTGTATTTAATTGTTTAATTGTTGATTGTTGGGTAGCACCAGTGTATATATATTGCATCTGGTGGTTTGATGTTTATTCCTTTGAAGGCTGTTGGGCCGAGGTACCGGAATAAATCTTTGTATCCTGAATCCTGCTCTTGTGGTTTGTTCTATCTAAGTCTAGAAAGGCTGTATGCACAGATTTGCCCTCGTCTAGGGCTTTAGTGACTGTCTTGAAGAAGTCCACCAGGTTTAACAGTCATTATCTCCCCTTGACAAAGCCAAACTGGGTGGGGTCCAGCATTTGGAGGTTTCCTATATCTTTGTTAATAAGGTCCATGATGATTCGTTCCATGGCCTTGCAGATAAGGCTGGTCAGACTAATGGGTCTATAGTTCCCTGGGTCTGTGGATGCACCCCCTTTGTGCAAGCGGATGAAGGTAACTGTTTTCCATTCCACTGGGATGAAGTGAGTGCTTAGGCTGTGATTGAAAAATGTACCCAATGGTGATGCTAATTCCTGTTTTAACCCATGTAGAACACAGCCTGGGATGTTGTCTAGTCCCATAAAGGCTGTGTTTTTGGCCTTGGAGAGGGCATTTAAGACCTGTTCCTTGGAAATACTAAGTGGAGGTCAGGTGCTGGGGATGCTTTGGGGAATATCTGGCAGGAACAGGGGAGTGAAGTTTTCACTGAACCTTTCAGTCAGCAGGTTTGCTATATCCACAGGTTCTATATATGTAGTACCATTAACTATGAGTTCAGTGCAAATCTGGGCCTTACTTTTGAGGTTACGGCTGTAACTAAAGAACATCTTGTGGTTATCCTTAGTTAGGGAAGCTAATTTGTATTTGTAGTTAGCTTTGGAGGACTTCACTAGGAGTCTTATTTACTTGTTTAAGTTGAGGAGGGAGTGTTTCCAGTTTTGAGACTGTTCCTTCCTACTCTTAGACAGCAATTTCTTTCACCTATTATATAGCCTGTATAAATGGCATAGTTTTCTACCTTTCTCTTTCAATGTTTTTTTATTTTTCTTTAGTTGAGATATACTTTCCAGCATCATTCAATGACACCTTATTTGTGAGACATTGTTTTTTTATTTGTATATATTTATGCATTTCCCTGTGAGTCTGCATTGGCTTTTGCTGGTTACCCCAGTTTCCTTCCACATTCCAGAGAGTTGCCATATGCTTGTTGATGATGCTGTAAATTACCCACGTGTGTGTATGTGTGTGTGCGCGCCTTGATTGAGTTTGTGTGTGTCCTGCCATAGACTGGCATCCTCTCCAAGATTGCTTTCTGTGTCTTATGCCCACTGAGTGCTGGGATGAGCTCTGGCTCCACTGTAAATTTAAGCAGGGTAAAGCGGCTATCAAAAAATAAAGAAATGAAGGTCACATCTCTGACTTCCTTTTTGAGAAACTTTGTTTAAAATAATAACCACATAAATCAAATAGGATACACAAATCTGGCTACAGCAATTGATAATGTCAACTAACAAACACACAAAGATCAAAAAGCAGTTTGATGCAACAACATGAATGTTTGGTAGCAGTAATAACAATACAACTAGTATGGTGAAGCCCTCCAAAGTATGCCAGTTATGTGCAGTAAATCGATTAGGTGCACAGTGATCACTAGTACCTAACCGATTGCTTTTAATATAATTGTCTATAGGTCTAAGATTGTAGGAATGCTAACTCCAAATTCATTAAGTATACATTGGGACCTAATCACTTATTAAGTGTGTGTTTTAAATGATTCCAAACTGTTAATTTGCCATAAAAAATGGCAATTTATTTCATGATATGACAATAGCCTGACTTCAAAATTTTGATTTTAAAGATGATCTTGACTTATCAATTTGAAACGTGTTAATTGGCACATCATGATATCCTGCCAGATTGTACCAATTCAACAAAATTCTCAGTTCTTCATCATAAACATCATGATAAGTCAAACAAAGCCTTCTGTGTTGTTGAGTCTTTCGGCTTTTCCCGATTAGGGGTCGCCACAGCGGAACTCCGGTCCGCTAATGATTGGCAGTAGATTTTTACATGCCGAGTTGCTAGCCCTGACGCACAACCTTCAATGAAGGTACGCCCATTCACGCATGTCACCAGACAGAAGATGCTTTAGCTGAGAATCGAACAGGGCAACGTTTTACTGTGAGGCGACAACGCTACTGCAGCACCACCACCGCAGTTAAAACAAAGCCTTCTATGTAACCAGTTACAACTAATAGAAAAAATGAGCTTTTACAAATGATCTTGACAAGCAAGGGTCTGACAATGAATAATTCTCCTTGTAAATTCCCTTTGAATACCCTCAACTACTTACATTTAAAAGCTGCATGGACCACTACCATTTAACAGCTGTGTGCAATGCATGGATTAATTGCAATAATTACTATTACAAGTTGTTATTTCCCACTGGTAAAACTGTCAATCTGGTGCAGCAGTTGGCATGCTTTCACAGTGCTTGGTTGTCTAGTTTGGTTCTTGTTTGGAGTACCTTCTATGTGGAGGTTGCATGTTCCCGCTATGTCTGCATGGGCTTTTGCCAGATTTTCCCAAATATGTAGCAAAAGTGAACTGGTGAGCCTCTGAACTGCCCATAGTTATATGTTCCATATAGGAGTTAGTGTGTGTATGGATCCATTCTGGACTGGAGCCAGTTCCAGGATTAGGTTTAGCCCTGTATCCTTCAGTGTCCAGGTAGGATCTGGCTCCCCTTTGACCTTGAACAAGATTTAAGAGGGTAATCAAAGAATGAATAAATTACAAATATGTTCTGAGAAAGACCCATTTAGAAGGACCTATAGAAGACCACTTCCTGTTAGGATGGTGGCCTAATGGTTAAGGTGTTTGCCTTATAAACACTAGGTGCAGGGTTTGAGTCTCACAAGGGATAATTAGCTAGGCTTAAAATGGCTTTCAAGGACAGTTAGCCTAGTACTACTCTATGAACCTATGAACCTGTATGGTTAAACAGCAAACAATTGTCAAGACTTCAATACACAAGGAGGAGGGAACAAAGTTTGCAAACAGGCAAAGGTGAGTAGGCTAACTCAAGTCCAGTTTTGTAGTCCATGAATCTGCGGGCCTTAAGGTGGGGAAGAATCTTTTTTCTAAAAATGTCATGGTCTTTGGTCGTTCTAAAAAAAGGTTGTATAGATAGCAGGCCCACATTTTGGGAAAACACTCTTTCTAGAATTGATGGAATAAATGGATCCATTAGGGAGGATAGCTCCATTATGCTATGGCTCTTGTTTATAACATGCATAAGTAAGTGGAAGTTTACAGGCTAAGGCTGAACAAGGTATGCAAAACAGATTAGATGAGAAAACTACCACTACGAGTAACATGCTGACAATAAGCTTTACTAAGGATTTTTGAACCAATTGCCATTAGGGTCAGCACTTCCTAATTAAGGAATCAAATGATTTTATCCATAACAGATCAAGTTCAACTATGAAGTGCTCTGTAAATTTATAATAGAATGTTAGCTGCATGCAACTGTTGGGGGGAGGGGTATTGCTTATGTACTTTTATACTGTCTAAGGATAATATACTATTCACTACTGTAATTTGCCTAAGAGCCCAACGTGTGACTGAAAGGGGTCATTCAACAAGACCCCCTACTTGGTTACTAATTAATAAATGTGACAGCTGAGTAACATACATCACCCCACAATCCAGCAAATCACATCATGGCACACTCCGCACAGTGAGAATTGATATTTTTGTATTTTAGTTTCATATTCCTCCCTTTTACTTGCCACACCCAACTCTTATTCTGAAGTTCCACTCGTTCTGTTCTCTGACAAGATCTTCATAATAAATGAAAGTGAAATCATTTTCGTTAGAAGGTCTTGAAAGAGTCCTGCATGTGACTTTTCTCAATCTTCTATCGTGCCTACTATTAATTTAATCATGAAACTCAAATCCCTTGTTGACTAAGCAGGTGGTACACGTCTGAAATCAGTATTAGTCACTGGGTAGCAACTGTAGTCACAAACCAACACAGAATAGAGAAAATATGGACAAATGAAATGTGTCTGGGATGATATTATGGAGGCATAACTCTCAATCTCTTATTCTCAATAAATCTGTACGAAGCCTAAAATAATGTGGGGACAAAGACCCAAAAATAGGGACAGATTTTAAATACTGCTCTAAGAAACTCAGGAAATTGCTAGAATAACAGGATTTGTGTTAACATGCATGTTTCCGAAGGATATGAAGTCTGAAACTCAAATAAATGTCATTATTTAGTGACTTCAGTCCTCTGTTTTGCCAGAAAAAACACACAGATATTTTATGAAGAACGGACCAAAAATCTGAGGCAAAAATCTAGACATTTTGCAAAAGTCTGGATAGTTCAGAGGTTATAAAATAAGTGTATTTAATGCTTTGCTGCAATTAAATTTAGCCCACCCTTCTGTGCATTTAGTTTTGGCAGATACACTTAGCTAATAACCCTGAAGAAATACATATTCCTTCATTCTATGGAAGACCAGTATATTTTGAGGCAGTTATCACTTACTCCAAAATTAAGGTGAATAGAAATAGATTACACTCATAACAAACAATTTCTGCGACATGGGGCTTTTGTGCATAAGCACTCCTGAGTTTAATAGCTGATTAAGAAAACTTTGTATCCTGACACTGTGTAAAGTGTATTACTTATGACATCTGTTGACTGATGCAAAGTTTACCAAAATATTTAACTTGTTATTAATTTCCAGATGAAAACCCTTGTGCTTGCTCAGCAGAGTGGAAAGCTAGCTTCAAATTAGCCCAAGGTATGCCCATACCTATAAATAGAATATAGGCATGTGTGGTAATGGCAGTTATTACATTTGGTCAGACTGCAATACCTTAGCAATTAAGTAACTGTAGTTTATATGATTGTACTGTCATCTTGTGGTCAGTTTTGGTATTGCAGCACTCTACAAAGTTTCCTCTTGTGACATAGTTAGCAACAGCATTTACATTATACTGCATTACATCTGCTCAGCTTGACAGTAAAAAGAGCACATAAACCTAATGTGCCCTTAATATGCATTTAACATTCTACCTCCACTCCATCCTCTTCTTTCCCATCACACTTTCTCCTCCTGTCCCACGCTCTCATGAATGGCTCTGGTATCATTTTCTTTTGCGTCAGGTGTGTATGAAACAAACACTGTAGGGAGTACTGAACCCTGCTGTATTCCACTAGTATTTTTCCTTCTTTCTGACATTGTCACTCTCATCACAATCCTCTTTGTCCCATCATTAAACAATGTAGCAATACAGATCCATCATCCTACACAGCCCCTTCAGATTTCTTGTCAGCGTCCTGTGTGAGAGTGAGGAAAAATTCAGGTAGACCTCATCTACCAACATTCCCTTGTGAAGTTCTCCTACAACCCTCTCAAAAATGCAGCTTCTCCTGGCCGTGAACCCACGTTGCATGCTGTTCTAGACATTGCTGTCCTCTGTGAAAGCAGCAAGCCTTTCTTTTAAGAACCTCCATGTTTATGCTGCTGGTCTAAGAGGTGTGCAGTTTCCCCAGCTTTTCCTGCTCCCCCACTACCTGCTACACTACCTTTACAAGCTACAACTGCTGTCCTTCCATTCTCAGTCACTTCAGAGCTGGTCAGCGATCTGTGGAGATCTCCACTAGGGGATCTGCGACAAAACTGATCAGATTTCTGAAGAACTTGAGAATCAAGTCATGTGGTTATTGTGTTTTATCCACTTACAAGCAGGCAACTCCCCATTAATTCTTTATCCTCTGTACTGGTTTCTGCTCACTGCTGTCCCCATTCCACTCTGTCTTACCACTAGCATGGCACTCTAGGCTTGCCTTTGTAAACCTGAACCAAATATTGCATGATAATTATAAGAATCAATCAAAGGAGCTTAGAAAGGATTGGAAAGAGAGCTTGGATAAGCAATTCACAAAGAGACAATGGGGGATATATGTACCTCTCCTAATATGAACAAAGTCTAGAAAATTTAGGATCTTTGCTTGGAAGTGTTTACATAGTTATTTTTATACCCCAAATAGACTCCAAAGGATATTTACTCAGGTGGATGGCAAATGTTGGAGGTGTGACAGGCAAAAAGAGGTGGCTGGGAACACATTTTTTGGGAGTGTAATGAGTTGGCAGACTTTAGGGAGATGCTGGGTGGGTGGATTGGATTGACTGGGGAGATTATTTTTTTCAGCTATAATAAAAAATCAGAATTGCCTAGACATAGAAAGCCTTGCTGAGTCTAATTATGGTGGCTGCCAAAAAAGCAGTTACTAGAAAATGGAAATCAAAGTCTAAACCAACTTTACTAGAAGTAGTGAATATAATAACAGAGGTAAAACAACTGGAACTGAGATCTTTAGAAAAGGGACAGAGCAAGCTACATACAAAAATAGGAATTGTTGGAGCAATATATGCAGAGAAGGAATGAGGTTTAAGATGAAGGATTTGAATGAGCCATATAATGCTTAACTGACAATGGCTGGATAGATTATAAGTGATCTATAATGTTTGCAACTACAGTTGTTTCAGTGGTGTCTATGATGTATAATGTTTGCAACTAAAGTGGTGTCAATGTTTTTTTTTATTTATATAAATGTAAGATTGCATATGTCACATGTGTAAATTTAATAAAGATGTTTCTTAAAAAAAAAAAAAAAAAAAAAAAAAAAAAAAAGTACTCATTCACCACCTCTGATTCTTCCTAGTGTTTGGTGATCTCCGGCCATCTCATCTATGCTCAGCCTGGCCTGCCTCTCTTCCTTCTTTCTGCACTATACATAAAACCTGTTATTACCCTTCCTGGCCCCTTCTGCCAACTACTTTTAAAGCTGCTGCTTTGATACCTTTGTGATCTTTGTTGCACCGCTGTTAGTATTTGTAAACTGTGCTTCTTCCACCTCACCACTCCCTCCTTTCCAGCTCCTGCATAACTTATTTTTCAGCTGTAAACCACTTGTAGGTCCCATAAAGCATCAGTCAGCTTTTTTTTTCAATATACCATTCCACAAGTTTTAACATAATGATTTTTTTATGTGTGTATGTGTGTGTGTTGATGAATGGTTGGGTGGGTATATCTATATATGTAATATATATATGGTCTATATTAGAACATCAAAGATTCAAAACTTTGAATGTTCTGATATCGAACCCTATTCAGCGAAATCTGAAAATATCGAAGCAACAGAAAACTGAATTTTTTCCTAGGGAAAGAATTTGGTTGTCCTTTTCTGTTGCTTCAGTATTTTCAGAGCTGTGGTGGAAAGTTACTGGTTGGGTTCAGGTAAGTGTGTGATTGAGTGTGAGTTAGGGTAGTTAGGGTTAGGTGCGGGTTAGGTATGTGTGGGATTGTGTAGACGTGAGGGATAGGGCGGGTTAGGTGAGTTAGGGTTAGGACACGGGTCAGGTAAGTGTGTGATTGTGTGGACGTGAGGGTTAGTATGCGAGTGAGGTGAGTGTGCAATAGTGATGGACCTTAGGGTTAGGGTTTGGGTTAAGGTAAGTGGATAGTTAGTGGTGTGTTTATAGTTTAGTGTAGGGTTAGGTGTAAGATTTTAAGTGTATGTGTGTGGATTGCTGTTTGTTTGGTTTGCTTGTGTTGTGTGTATGTGTTTTGGAACAGCAAATTTTTTCCCTAGGAAAAAATTTGCTGTTCTGTATGTTCGATGCTTTCAGCTTTTGCTGAATAGGGTTCGATATTAGAACATTTGAAGTTTTGAAACATCGATGTTCTAATATAGACCCTATATATATATATATATATATATAGTCATGCGTGCATCGCATGAATTTTAAACAGAAACCTGCGCGGGAAGGGGATCACATCATTGCTGCCAGCCTGCCAGAGTTGCTCACAGTAAGGTTCCCTGAGGAGTTACAATTTTAAAATTACTTTAATGTGACACAGGAAAGGCATGAGTGCTCTGTATTCTGTGTACTTGTAAGCAAAGATTTTAACAATGTGTTTGAAATTAATTAATCTGTATTTCAGTGGACTTTACTGGTTTTACATGGAAAGAAATTAAGTTGCTCCGTTCACTGTTTAAGCTGCAGGGCTAAGTTGCTCCGTTCACTGTTTAAGTTGCTGGTGATAGCATGGGATTGTCTAGGTACCATATATTCTGTGAGTATAAGTAGTCAAACCTGCTTTTAAAACAGTAGTGGTTATGTGTACAGTGACCTAACTTTTGACCAACATGAGCCCAGAGTCATAAGAAAGTCTTTCTATAATGCACAGCTCATAAACAAATTGTGACTAGATCTAGAGATGTTATTGCCCCTCTTTAGGAAGTCCTCCTTAGATCAATCATTTTATAATGCCCACTTTGGCATATGTAAGTTGGAAATGTACAGTATATTCATGTTCTCTAGAGCTTACTTTTATGACTGCAGTGCACAGAAGGAAATAAAAGTATAAAGATGAGGCACAAAAGACTGGGTTGTTTACAGAGCATACAGAGCATACGTTTTCTGTTCTGGAAATTGATTGATATAGTTGAATATTTGATGCATATTTTTCCCCAGTTCTAGTGGTGCAATTGCTAGTTTACTGAGATTCTTTCTTTTTTCTTTATGAAAAATAATTGTTTTTCATGAGTAAAAGAGGACAGGGCAGTGAAACAAAATACTCTGTAACCTGGTGAATATATGGCCATTTTTTTATAGAAACAGAGAAAACAGGAGTAAGTAATTTGCATATGTACTGCACTTTAACATGACCTAGTAACTAATCACTACAGCAGGAGAGAGAATGATGATCAGAGCTGCCTACTGTTTTCTACAGGGACGCAGGCCTTGGTTCATTGTAATACTAGAGAATACATATGTCCTTGAGAAGCTGCTGTGATGAACATTCATTGCTGACATCTGGTTCTCTGAGTCCTTGAAAGATGGATGTCACATAAAAGATGTATAGAAAACTGTAGTGTTTAGATGTAAAAACTGCAGGAGTTTTGTACATCTCTGAGCTCTGTGCATCTCTGTTCACAATCCATTTAATTAGCACATGGTGCATCTATGAAAACTTTGAGATCCGCGCTGACATCATCGCATATTTGGCATGTGTCTGTGTATGGGGGAGAGACAGAAGATTAAAGTATAAATGAATAATCCATTAATGGCTGTTCACATCTGTCTGACTCTCACTCAGATTCTTTTTTGCCCCCCTGCAAAAGCCTGAAATAAGAACTTTCCATGTTTTAGGTTATTTTTCTGTAAGTTTGATATTTCGGCACTTCGATCCTCTGGTCTTCTACTATCAGAGGTTTGAAGTTCTGACATTTCGACCCTTCATAGTGAATATATGTGTGTGTGTGTGTGTGTGTGTGTGTGTGTGTGTGTGTGTGTGTGTGTGTGTGTGTGTGTGTGTGTGTGTGTGCGTGCGTGTGTGTGTGTGCGTGTGTGTGCGTGTGTGTGCGTGTGTGTGTGCGTGCGTGCACATGCGTGTGCGTGTGTGTGTGCGTGCGTGCACATGCGTGTGTGCGTGTGTGCGTGTGTGCGTGTGTGCGTGTGTGCGTGTGTGTGTGTGTGTGTGTGTGTGTGTGTGCGTGCATGTGTATAATATACACCCATATACACATGATGAACTTCAGATGCTTATTATTGCTAAAATGATATACCAATGTCCCACTGAGTTAGCAAAGAAAGAAAAGGAGCTATAAGGGAATATACAGGTAAATGTATGAAAGGAGGGGTATAGAGAAACATTATAGGAAGCATGTGTAGAACATTGTCATATATGATCATAAAGAAGTACATGTATGGAGAAAGTTCACCAGGGAATAGAATAATTATACTAGAGGGGATAGAGGCAGCAGGACTACACTGGTACAAGACTCCAATGAATATGATACTAGTAAGAAATGTTGACAGGTCATGTCACTGTGACTCTTTTTGCAGAAAACCTCCGGTGGAGTTTCTGAAGTTGTACTTGTAACCTTAATCAGTAGCAGAAGACAAAATAGTCAAGTGTGTATGTGTGTCTGTATGTCTGTATAAGAAGGAGGTAGCATACCCCTCAGCTGTCCAGGTTTTTGCAGAATGTCCAGATTTTTGCCCCATATTCCTCCTAAAAAGGATTGAAGTTGCTAAATAATGACAGACATTTGAGTTTTAGATGTCATATCCTTTAGAAAAATGCATACCAACATAAATCCTATTATTCTAGCAATGTTCTAAGTTCATCAGATCAATATTTATAATCTGTCCCTATTTATGTTGGGCTTTGTCCAGATTTCTTGCACTAAGAGGTTGAGGTGTGTGAGAGAGAGTGAAGTGCCCTAGAGTTAGCAGGTGGAATTTATTTTCAAGTGCATTTTCAAGGAATTGTGAGCTTCAAGGAAAGAGAAGTTTACTGCTGCTCATGTTGTCCACTTAAAATGTGCAACTGTTTTGTTTAGCAAATGGTATCACTATTGTGGTATAGAATTTTAAAGCAGTATTAGTAGCACAGCAGGTAGCATACTTGCTTCTTGATGCAGAGGGCTATAGGTTCTACTCCCACAGTATGTAGATTTGTATTTTAAGGGGGGTGGAGTGCTGCAGTCTTGACTATGTCCTCCTTTGGATGAGATGCCTAATAACTATGAACTTGTTTTTCAGCTTACAACCCATTCCCTAATGCAATATACCAGCTTACCATTTTTTTAATGTAACATAGGCAATTTATTCTTCAAGGGCAACAAGCACTGTATTTGTAGATGAAACAATGAAATATAAAATTGTTTGCTAGCAGCAGCCTCTTCATTAGTTACAGATCCCTTTAATGTGGAATTATTTAGATGACTTACTTCTGCAGAGATTTTGCATATTTACTGATATTGGTGGATTGTAATGACAGAAGTTTGAGTGGCCTTTTGTGGTTGAAATGTTCTGAACTAGGCAGTTTGTCATTATTGGTTCATACATTTTGTTTCATTGCTTGCTGGAAAAACATTCAAAACTATAAATTTAAAACAGTCTAACAAGTGGTGCTGTATTATAGAAGGGATATAATTAAATTATTATAATTAATGCAATCTGTATATATTATAATCCTCTGTATAAATATGTACACTTCTTATACATGGCTCCTCTTGTTTATCACAGTAACAGGAAAGATACTGTAATGGCTGTGTCAAGAAAAAAGGTCTGAAGCATATAATGAAGTTGTTCACATCACTGATAATGCAGACTATGAAGAAATGCTTGATTAAGCATTAATTAAAATATATACATAATTTAGTGACTGCACACAGTTTGTTAAATACAGCTATATTGTGTCTTCGATTCAGAGCACAGAATGCCAGCCTTTATTTAAACAGCAACTTGTGTTACTGAGAGCTAATCTTGGAAGCCAAAGAACACTAGTGTTATAAACTAATCTCTTTAAATCTGTTTAATCTGAACAAGCTCATGGGACTCAGTTTAATGTCCTACATGAGAAATACTGAGCTAATGAACACTATTCCCCAGTAGTTGGTTCAAAGTCACCTACAAATAAATAAATAAGGGGAAGTATTTTGAGATAAAACAAATACCTTGTCTTTATGGTAGGTAAAAAGGAAAACTCTGTTAGTACCCAAGTAATTATTAGCAATGAATGATAAATTATTCCAGTATAGAGAACTGAACAGCCAAGCCTTTTTAATTAGAATTCAAAAGGGCTGCCAGGTGAAAGTTCCCCTTGAGTTAGTTGCAATGTACATGGTAACATGGGGTATGTAAAAAAATGTATCACGGATTCTTAATTAAATCTAGATATATGTAATCATTGTAGAAGTGAAGTATAAAAACAGGATCCACACTGAGAATTTTGAATAGTGTTTATGGCAACAAGTAATGGGACCCTGTAATGGCTGCATGGGGGGGGGGTGTTGCGTGGGGGTGGGGCTGCGTGGGCGGGGGGGGGGCTGCGTGGGCAGAGGGGGGGCTGTGTGGGCAGGGCTCTGGGTTTGCACCCCCCCTGCAAAAAATCCCGCAGGCTCCCTTGTATGTATATATATATATATATATATATATATATATATATATATATATGTGTGTGTGTGTGTGTGTGTGTGTGTGTGTGTGTGTAAAACATGGCAAGATAAGAAAAAAAGCTTTCTGTAGGTCTTATTATAATACTGTTTAACTGTAAAATGCCCTTGAGAGGAGAATGGAATGCAATAGTGCAGCTGTATGTCACAGCTTTTAATGCAATGGTTTGCCTTAATTAATATTTTTTTGTCAACATCTTCAGTCTGATATCTGTTACACATCCACTACGATTGTCAAACTCAAACTGTCTCCTCAAAGACGCTGGATGAATTAAACTCATCAAAAGATGTAGCTACTGAAACTGCAGGTGAAATCTCTTTAAACATTCTTTTTTGTGGAAGGCAGCTCCCGTCACCCTCACCCACTCTTACTATACAATACAACTACACCAGTAGAGAGAGCAGAAAGAAACTGGTAAGGGTGAAACATGGCTTGCACAATGACGATCTTACAGTAGTCCTGATGTTTATTTAAAAAACATTTCAAGAGTTGGAGTTTTGAGTCTGACTCATTCGGTTTCTTTCCAGGGAGTTATTACTCACCGACTCGTAGATCTTCCATATTTAATTCACTGTCCCAGTGACTGAAGAATGACTGAATGGTTGTAGGCATGCCCTCCTCCAGACACATTGGGGTACTACTACACCTCTGTTCAGTGATTCATTGAGGTGCTTTGGTTGGTCTACACTTACAGTTTCAAATTTTCTTCTTATTTCATTAATGATTTTGTTACGTTAACTGGATCTCTGCAAATTTATTCTGATAGTCTGTGTAGCAAATTCCTCAGAATATAAAGTATTGCTAATGTCTGAATGTCTTGTCTGTTATGATGATGATGTAATGCACTTTCCTAGGTTAAGCTAGTTAGCAGATAGTTTATGACTGCTGAACTCTGTTGATGGATGACATAAGAAAAATAAGTGCATGGTGGCAGGACTCTATAGCAGGAATGTAGCCATAAATATGCATTTTGTACTGAAACCTAATGTTGCTGCCCCCCACTATCTACCTATCTTTTAAAAATAGTCGCAATAAACAGACCAGACCTGGTCATGTTGGATTGGTTATTTTTTAAAAATGTACTCAACACACAAAAATATTGCCCTGCTGAACTTCAAAAAGGGGCCTACTACCTTCGAAGTTTGCTGCTTATAATAAAAAAAACTATTTTAAAGGTATATTCCTATCACATTATCATGTTTTGTGTAGCTCTAAACATTAGGCATAAGTTCAGCCAGTTCTAAACATTCTGTGTTCTTTAATCCATAATGTTTCTGAGATATTTTCAGAAAAAAAATGTACTCAAATTAGTATACTGAGTATGCATAACTACACCCCTGCTCTATAGACATGTGAACTGAACAAATATGGCTGATGAGCTTTGCTACTCTGTCCTAAAAAAAATTCTCATTTTTTTTTAATGCCACCCATTCATTCTTTTGTGTTGGTGAGACTGGAATCTTCATGGATGCGAAATTAATAAAAATAAGGCTATGGAAAAGCATGTACCCCTTGTTGTAGGCGACTCTTTCATAAGGCCTGGAGTTAGTGTGGATTCCATCTTGGTTGCTGGTGGCTCACAACTTGTACAAGTATTTATCTCTGTGGAATTCATATTGGATAGACTGGCTTAGTGGATGGACTTGTCACTAAAACTGATTTGATAACTCTAAGAGTCAGTATGTTGCAAATTTTTCTAAGTGTTCATCCAGGGGTTGTGCTTGAGGACAATCAAACTGCTATGGCTGCCCCGCTGCCCAAATTGAAAAATATGGATCAACTTCAGTATCTTGTTCCTTCTGCAAACTTAAGAATGACTGAACACTTGAGCAGAGTCAGAAAAGCAGTTTGAAGTCAAAAGATAAATTATAGCTATTTGAGAACTTTGGCACCAAGATTCTGGAATGTTCTGTGTAGAACTAGTAGGTACAAAGGGCGCCT
Organism: Protopterus annectens; assembly: GCF_019279795.1. NCBI lineage: Eukaryota > Metazoa > Chordata > Ceratodontiformes > Protopteridae > Protopterus > Protopterus annectens. The sequence goes on from NC_056739.1 coordinate 166,768,493, forward strand.
AATCAGGACTGGAGATATCAAACAATAAATCTAATGTTCATCACTGAAGGTATGAGCAAGAATTCTTGTACTTATTAGTACTTTTATGTTGGAAGCATTTATATTTATTATATTTATTATATTTATATTTTGTAAGTATTTCATGCTTTCTTAGTAGTTTGTTTGCTTCTATCTTTATGTATACATTTGTGTTTTGTAAAGGGGCATTTTGTTTTCTTTTATTTTAAGCAGAGAGGTGGCAGGGATCCTAAGCAAGGTTTGTTATGCCACAACCCAGTTACATAAATAGTCATCTAACAAAGCTCCAAGGAGAAATACATTTAATCAAATTCCAGCAACAAAGAGACACATTGAAATTGAATAGTTAGCAACACATGATAAAATCAAAAGTGTACAAGAAAATTATGAAGATTAGAAGATGCTGGAACATTAAATATAGGGAAGAGGAAGAGTGAGTTGAAAACTAAATCAGGTAAGGAAGCCAAGAGGCTAAGATGACAGGGTTGAAGTTCAGGGAGCACATGCGGAAAATCCTAGGATCGTGATCTTTTTTTGTGAGGTTATTTCTATGACCTTGTGGTCATGAGAGCTATACTGTGTACAGGCTATGCTTCTGGCAAGGACATCTTTGCTAAATTGATCTGACACAGGATGGACAAGACTAACCCAGAATGCCCTCATGATGGCTTGGTTAAAGAATCTTAGAACCTCACCTGTAACAGGGAATCTGGGTGTCACCACTGAAGTGAAGCCACAGATAAGTGGCTGGTTGGTGGGTGACTTATGTAGCCTGGTCTGGCTCAGCTTATAAAATCAGTGTGGCGCCACCATGTGGGCTCAGCAGCTATATAGTAGGAGTCAGTAGCAAGAAGTATTAAGACAGACTAGACCCTGCAACGGAAACCGGCTCTTGGCACCTTACTGCTGGGGAAGGAGCTGAAGTATGTGCAGGAGGTTAAAGAGAACTCGGTAAATTTAGTTGCTTTACTTTTACCACAACAATTGTTCTGGAAATGAAGTTCTTAGGCAGGGGTGCTTTGTTTCTTCTGGAACGCTCCCATCATGGGAGGCCTAAGACAGGTAGGGATACTTAAAGTCCCAGAGTTGTTATTCATTTTGAGTTTATACTAGTAAATAAGAGGGACTGTAAAAATGAAAACCATGTTTATTAGCTGTGCATATAAACGCATCAAGTGACTATTTCAATGTTCAATGCAATGTTAATGGCAACTCAAAGCCTTAGCTTAAGCCTCCAAGCAGTTTGCCTCCATAAAACCTCCTGTAGACAAACTAGAGAATAAGACAATCTAATATACAGTGGGAGTGAGTTCAAAATGTTCCCCTGTAAACAAATTATTTACAAATGTTCCCCTGTAAACAAAGTATTTACAAATTAGTAAGGGCTCTGCGTTCTATTCAGATGGTGGAAGTGGAGCCATGTCAATAGATCCTGTAATGATTCAACAAAGTTGTGGGAATGGATAAGATCCATCTGGAAATGCTGAGGCCACTGGACACTGTTACGGTATGTTAGTTAACATACCATTCTGATGTTATGTGCAAGGCTGGGACAATATGTCCAGATTGGAAAACTTGGGGAGTAGTCTCCATTTTCAAAAAAAAGAAGAACAGGAGGGTGTTTTCTAATCACAGAGGTATTACATTCCTCAACCTTATTGGAAAATTATATGCAAGGATGCTTGAAAGAAGACTTCATCCAAGAGTTATGCCTTTGATTCAGGAGAAGCAATGCAGATTCTGCTTTGCACATGGAAAGTACAGATGTGTAATTAAACTTACACAACAGCAGATGTTCTAATAGAACACTGTTGCAGTATCTTAAGTTTTATGGGTCCTATCCCACTGCAACTGGACATTTTTACAAAGCTAAAGGGCACCTTCCATGGACTTTGTCAGGGGAACTCCATATAAAAGGGCAGTTAGAGTGCAAAAAGCTCAGAACTTTTTTTTTCCCAAAAAGGAGGCAATAGCCTTGAAAGAAAAAAAAATACTCAAAAAGATAAACTATATAGACACAGGTATATACATACATACATACATACATACCTTGGCAACCCATAAACAGGAAAAACCAGTGGGTTGGAGGGAAGAGTACAGCTACCGTAACAATGATCTATTTGAATATCTACCTTTACAGTAAGTTTACTTACAGAACTGTATTACATTAAATATTATATCACTATTGCAGCAGCCTAAGCTACATGGGTAGATTACCATAGCTTAACAAGTAACAAGCAAGGCTGAATTAATTCATTAATAATCCAGGAGTCCCTGGAGAATGGTCACAGCAAAGCCTGTTCTGAACCTGAAAAAGGAATCCATTTTGTAGTGTATTGTAACGATATATACAGAGGACCAAGTTGCTGCATTTATCATACTTCTAGTGTCTGCTGCTTTCCAGAAAGCAACTGAAGAAGCCAAAGCCATAGTGGAATGGGCTTTAAGCCTGCCTGGAAGTGACTTATTTTGGTGAGAATTACAAAAAGAAATAGCACAAACCAACCATCTAAAAAAAGTCTGCTTTGACACCAGTTATCCTTTCCTCCTACCTTCATAGAAGACAAACAACTGATTAGCTTTCGTGAAAGACTGAATTTTGTTTAGATAGTATCTGAGTTGCCTGTGTACATCCAGAGTATGAAGAATTTTTTTTATCCCTTATTTTTGGGATCAGGAAATAGTCAGGGAGGTTAATAGACTTCCTGAAGGTAAACAGTGAGACCACTTTAAGCACAAAAGAAGGGCTAGTTCTCAAAGAAATCCTGACCTTGTAACTCTGATAGTCTCCTAGGAGAGGTTAGAGAAATGAATAAAACACTTTTCTATGTTACACAACTCACTTCAGAGTTATGAGGTGGTTTAAATGGGAAAAAAATTAAGCTTTTCAAGCACAAAGTTAGCATCCCTACGGGGAGCCACCTGGTGGACAGATATGTAAAAACAGTTTCAAAAACTGACTTGTGGATGGTTAGAAGGGGGAGATACAGGGGCAGCCAAGCAGAGAGAGAGATTGCAAATACATAAACTTGACATAGGAAAAATAAAGGCTAGAGGGCAACAACTCACACAAATATTCAAGAAGCAAAGGCTTAAGAGGATCCTGGTTCTTTGAATGCCGCCAGCTAGAAAATCTTTTCCACTTACACATGTATGATTTTTAGTAGCAACCTTTTAGCCTCCTTCAGTACCTGCTGCACATCCTCAAAATAAAGAAGCCCAAAAGGTCTCAAGATTGTATAATCCAGGCAGTCAGATGAAGCGTTTTCAGGCTGAGGTCATTTAGACAACCCCTGTCTTGTGTGAGAAAATCGAGTCTGTGGGAATTGCCCATGACCAGTTTCAGAAGAAGGGAGAACCACTGCTGACCAGGCTGAAAGGGACCACCCAGAAAAATCTTCAGGGTGTCTTTCTGGGTCTTTAGAAGAACCCTGGCTATCAGCAAAAATTATGGAAAAGCATACAGGGAAATTCCAGTCCATAGGCATGAGAAGGTATCTATCTTCCAGGCCTGTTTGCAAGAAATCCTGGAGCAGCATCTATTTAGTTGTCTGTTATAAGCAGAGGCAACAAGATCTACTTGAGGCTTTTCCCACAGTTGGATCAATTCTTAGAAGACCCCAGGGTGAAGTTTTCATTTGTGAGGGTCTGTCCTGGTCCTGCTTAGCTTCTTTGCTACAGTGTTTTGCTCTGATGGAATGTATGTAGCCTGAAGAGTCAAACTGTGCTGAGTTGCCACATGCCAGGCTATCATAGCAAGCCTGCAAAGGGCTTATGATCTGGTACCCCCCCCCCACCCCATTTGTTTATGTACCAGATCACTGTGGTGTGTTTTGTGAAAACTTGCAAAGGCTTTGGAGACCAGAGATGATTTACAGCTTTCCATGCATTTATTACAGCCAATATATTTTTACATTTAGATGTTTTTGCCTGCCTTGGTGGCTTTACATACCTTGCACTTCCAACTCTTTCCGAGACCACTCTCCAAGCCAGGTCTGAAGCATGTATTGACTGAATAGGGGATGATAGGGAGAATGGGAGACCTAGACTTTTACAGAACTAGACCACACACCACAGAACCCCCATCATTACAAACGCCAAAACATGGTTATTATGCAAAGATAAAGGTTGAAGGTAATAGTCCAGACTGACCTGAAGAAGACTTTATTTTTTCTCATCTGAAGTCTGGCTAGGGAAATAATAAGAACCATGAATTCATGTGCCCAGGAATCCTGATAAATTCCATGGCAAATGCTTGGATGTGAGTAAAAAAACTCAGGAAAAACTTTTGGAACATTTCTACTTTGCCCGGATGATCTCTTTTCAAGTCAAAATCCAACAGACATCCCAGGAAAACAATTCTGTAATAAGGGATGAGAGAAGACTTCTGTATGTTCACTTGAAAACCCAGATTGAACATTTTCTAGGGACTCCTGACAACTGGAAAGAGAGTCAGCAAGTATAAGGCAATCATCCAAATAAGGAAAAAATGAGAATGCCTTGGAGTCTGTAATAATCCATTACTGCAGCCACTGATAGCTGAAAGGGTGAGACAGAGAACTGGTAAAATGAGCCAGATAAAGAGAATCTTTAACAAAAAACAAACAAAAAAAAATTACTCAGTTGTTTAAACAGGCATTCATACAAAAAATTCACTGACAAGAAGTGACAGTCCAATAATTCGTAATATTTCCCAGCAAAACACATTATATTTGTAAAGAAAAAAACAAGTTTTCCTAAAAAAGTTTAGTGTAAGTGTTTCCCCAGTGTTGAACTTGTCTGGCCAGGAATGCAGAATCACTAGCCAAATGGCAGCTCAATGGGGTCTGCCAAAGGGTCAAGTAAGGTCTGAGCTTTTTGTGCTGTAACTGTCCTTTTATATGGAGATCCCTTTGAACTCCTGACAGTTAGTGTGTGTGTAAAATCCTTTAACTTTGAAAAGTTGACCAGTTACAATGGTGTAGGACCCATATAGCTTAGGCTACTGCAACAATGATCTAATGCTGAACATTAATGTATCAACTCTTCAGCCATGCACAGATATTGGAGGGTCATGAGAGAGCCGGTCAGCACTGTCTACATGTGTTTTCTGAACTTGGAGAAAGCATGTGACTGTGTACTCAGAAATGTCTTTAAGGAAGTGCTATGATAGTATGTGGGTTTTGGGGTAACTGCTGCGAGCAATTTTGTCCCTATAATTTGAGGAATAAGGTGCACATTAAGTCAAACATACACAAGATGTGCATGTCATTAATATTCATGGAAAACAAGGTTTGAAGATGATCTAGTTCAGAAATGTGAGGACTGTCTCTTTGTTGTTTACAAATGATGATGTACTCTTAACCTCAGATGACTGCGATATCCAGTGTGAGTCACTGAAGAACATGAAATGGTTGGGTTGATGGTCAGCACATTCAGATCAGATGCCGTGGTTTTCTCCCATAAAAAGAGTGGATAGCTTTTGGCAGGTGAGGGGGTAATATTAGTCCAATGATAGAAAAGTAGAAGAATCTTAGGTGTCTTGTTCATGAGTGAAGATAGAAGGGCTTGAAATGCTGACCAGTGGATGGCCATGGCAGCAGCAGCAGCAATACAGGGGTTATGCTGAATCATACACAATGTCTCTCACTCACACCTTTCAATTGTACAGATGTTCGTCGTCTCCCATTGCTGCAGTCCTGACAAATGGGGTACTCCGCTGCCCACCATCAGCCCGAATACCAAAGGGCTAGAACTGGCGTCGGTCACGGGTGCCTGAGACTGACGTAAGTACTTGTCAGTAGTACAAATCGCATGACCGCCACGCCTCAGTCTTCTTCTTTCTGCATGGTCTTCAGAGCAGTTTTTTTTGCAAGTTGCGCTCGGGCTGGCTCGGAACTGTCGTCGGTTTCAGAGGGATATACCAAATTGGCGTTAAGTACCTGTTGGGAACATTTTTTTTTTTTTGCCTTGCCTCAGTATTGCGATGTCAGAAAAAAAGTTAATATATTTTGTGTTAGATGGACCTTCCATAGGGATTCACTCTGCATTCCATTCCTTGTTTCCTTGTTTTGGGGCACGGTACCGTTGTTGTTAAGTGTTTTTAACAAGCTGCACTATAACACGCCGTGCCACTGTGCTAGCTTGGTGTTTGGTAAATCTAATTGTAAATATAACATGCCGGTCATTAACGACTGGTTCTTTCTTAGAAGTTCTAGAAAGAAAGCTTTGCGTCCGTCTTGGCCCACCCACGCCCGGGCGACTTGTGTTCACTGACTGCTTCATGTGCTGCACAGGCTGCTTCAGTGAGTGCTTCACTGGAGTTACCCTAGGGGAGCCTTTGGCTGCTGCTGTGTTTTTAGCCTGTGTGAGTGTTGGCTTAGGCTGTGGCTTTCTCCTGGTGGCTTCCCTCTCACAGGGGTAGTTAGACCTCCCTCCTCCTTCAGTCCAAGGCCATCCTAAAATCTTAGTCCTATCCTGCTGGTGCTAATCCCAGGGTCCGGGATCTAGGAAGATTAAATTACTTAAAAGATAAGATTTGATTACTTTTGATTAGTCCCAGCCCCCCACAGGAGCCCCACCAGGATAGACACAGGACAGACACACCCACAGGTTCTGTCTGTTCAACTGTGAAGAGCTTCTCTGTTCGAGCCCCATTCTGCTTCTTCCCTATTCTGATTCGGAGGCTGAGGACGCTTACTCCTCTCGTCCCCTCCGAGGGATTTTTTTCTCTGAAACTTTCTCTTCCTTTCTGACATTTTTCCAGGGGGATTCATTATTCCAATATTGTTCTGATTCTGGATTTATTTCTGATTTTTGCCTTGTTTTACCTCAGCACAGGCTGGCTATTCCCCTGGATGTTTCTCTGGGCCCGCCCTTCAGGGTGATTCTGCCCCCGCCCCAGTCCCCTGCCCCAGTTAAACCAGAGTTCCGGATACTCAGTTCGAGGAAGCTCACAAGTACTTGTATGATCAAGAAGGTGCTGATCCAGAATTGGTTATTTCCAAAAACTGTGTGGTAAGGAAGGCTGGCTCGGGATTAAATCCGGTTGTGGACAAGGGTGGGGTAGGAAACTGGATAAGGTGCTTAAAAAACTGTATACCTCTTTTTATTTGTCTAGATTAGCTATGTGTAGGTATCAGAATTATTTGCAAATGCTTTTGAAATGGTGTTGAAATGCTAAGTCAAGTGTGGTTTAATTCATGCTGTTTGTTGTAAGTGGTAAGATTGTAAGCACTGTGCTTTGGATGCAGCAGAGGCTGCTGGCAGTTTGATGCTTGGTTTTGCATTCTTTGCTTCTTCCAGGGTGGCTGCTACTAGTTCTGTTGTTGCTAAGACATGCCTGGCTTAGAGATCAGCCTTTGTCCTTGCAATCGAGGCTTGCATTATCAGATGCTCATGCTCCTCTTTTATGCCTCTTCTCAAATCCAGCAGTTTTTGGCCCTCCAAAAAAGGAAAGTCTTTGCAAAGCCCTAAGGACTTAAGACACTATAGGCTCCTAAGTGGTCTTCTTAGTAGGTTCAGCCCTTCTAGTTCAGATTTGGATTTCTATTCTTGGATTTTCTTTCTAGGGCTGGTTTCTAGGTCTAGGGCAGAGGGCTTCCAGGGTAGGGCCTATTTTTGTCTCATAATTTTGGTCTGTTCCAGATACAGTTTGTAGATTTCAGGCAAACCATTGAGGACTGCAGTCACTAAATAATGAGATACGTTTGAGTTTCAGACTTTATATCCAACAGAAAATACATGCAAAGACAAAACACTGTTACTCTAACAACATTCTAAATTTAGAAGGGCAACAGTTAAAAAAGTCTCTAATTTTGGGCCTTTTTTTGTGCTGAGAGGTTGAGAGGTATGCTCTCAGTTTAGTGGTCAGTTTATGTTGCTCTTTTCAGCTATGGTCATGAGCTTTTGGTAGTGACTGAAAAGGTATAATCTTGGGAGGAGGGGGGAGTGGGGAGTGATAGAAACAAGGTTCCTGCACAAGTTAGTAAGGCACTCTCTCTCTATGCCAGACTGAAGAGCCTGGCAATCTAGAAGGATCTTTCAGTGCAGTTACTGTTCCCTCAATTTAGGAAAGGTTAGATGAGGTGGCCATCTCTTGTGGAAGGTGCATAAAGAATTACTGACTGGGAGGATACATCTAGCCAGGCCCAGGACATGTTGGAAGTATTACATGTCTCTTCTCACATGGGAAAGCCTGTACATCTTAAAGGATGAGTTGTAAGCTATTGCTGGGACTAGGGTAGTCTGGTCTATCCTTCCTGGCTTGCTACCAGATTGATCCTCACCAGGACAGATGGTTTAGAATATGAAAGGAATGAATGAAAAGCTTTAGAGGATTCAAATCAGTCACCAGGAGAAATTGTGCAGATAATGTCACCCAAATGAACAGTCTGAAGAAAAAAATAAACCTAAAGATCTGCTTGAAATCCATACAGGATCTAATACTACAGTGAAGATGAGACTGGAACCCATGGCATTAGCTAATGCATAACAGGTCTTATAAGCTAAAAATATCCCTAAGGGACAACTGGAAGGTCCTGAGAGTCAGCCAGCTGGTTAAGTATGATGGTGAGACACTCCATGTTTTAGAAACATAATAGCTTACAGCCTTGCAATTTAAGAAAAACGAGTCCCAAGTTAATACCAGGGAGTCTGTGCCAACCTGAGTTCAATGCAGGGCTCAAAATGGATGACTGGAAGGACAAGGTGCTCTCTAAAAAGGGACTGTATTCACTGTGGGTGAGTTTTTAGATGAATGTAAGGATAATAAATGTGGCTTAATGGGGAAACTGTTTTAGCAAATGCAAGACAGGGGCATTCTTCTGATGATGAGAGGACAATGAAAGCAAACTGTGTTCAGGGAAGCCTGGTTGCATTTATATCAGAAACAGATGAGGAAGAAGGTACTTAAGTGTAAGGATTGCCTAGGGCATGGCAAGATTCATTACTAAGACATTTGATAGCTGTATAAATTGGCTTTCAGCACATACACAATTTTTATCTATTACAATAATAATGTACAGATGGAGAAGGACAAGGGTGAACTTAATATTATATGCAGGCATTTGAATGATTAGACATTTCCTAGTTTTGTAGTAGATTTTATACTAACTACCCCATATGGTAAGCTCATGACTTGTCTTGCTGCGGTACTGAACATTATAATCTTTTCTTTATCTGTATTTAGGTTTAACCGTTTACTGAAGAATCTTGATTAACTGGGATGATCTAAGGATGTTAAGAGCTATGAGTTGTTAATACAGATTTTACAGTATTATACACTAAATTCAGTGCAGACTCCGGATAACAGAAAGGAACAAACTATACACAAACCCTTATCTATTCAGAAAATATGAAGGTTTAAGAAAAATAAAGAGCAGCAAGGGCTAACGATATTATTGGTTCAGTAGCCATATAATATGTAAATTTCAAACATTAGAAAGACAAATTTGTGTGAATAAAGTAAGTGGCATGGCATATCACAAGAATAAGGTGTGTAAAATATGACAGTACTGGACAGGTTGAAAATTACAGGAAAGGGCTAAAAACAAATGGGGGGATGTTGGCATAATGGTTAAGGTGTTTACCTTGCAAACACAAGGTGCTGGGTTTGATTCTCACATGGGGTAATTGGCTAGGCTTAAAATAGCTCATAGGTTCATACTAGGCTATCTGCCCTAGGGCATTTATAAGCCTAGCCAGAGTGTGTTTGGCTTTCGCCACCCATTTTAAATTAATTTTGCTATGCCCTTTTTTGAGGTTAGTATACTGTGCCTCTGTCTAACAGTGACACAGAAGTGATACCTGGGGTAAACCTATGATCTCCCATCCACTCATCAAGATTCCTCTTGAAGAGAGCCAATGAGGCACTCTGCCTAACCTGGACTGGGATTTTATTCCAGAGTGAAGGGAGCCTCTGGGTTATGAATCTGTCCCTCCAGCATGTCCTATTTATTTCAGGGCTGCGGTTCAAGTCTCTCGAGCGCGTAGCTCGATGGGATTTGAATTTTCTGAGGTGCAGCATGTCCATTAATTCCGGGTTGGACATGGCTTTATACGTCAGGCACAGATCGCCTCTGAGCAAGCGGTATGCCACTGAGTAGAGCTGGAGTTTCTTTAACCGGGTAGCATATGGCATCTGTTTGAGCCCTTTGATCCTCTTGGTGAGGTACTTTTGGGGTCTTTCCAGTTGCTGCAGGTGTCTGGTAAGGTACATCCCAAAAGGGGCATTGTACTCAATTATTAGCCTGATGAGGGATGAGTAAAGAGGCACGATGACCTCCCCTGATCTAGATGTGAATCCCTTCATGATTAGGTGGGCTATATAAAATGTTTTTCTAACCACTTTGGCCATATGGTTGTCAAATGAGAGATTGCTATCAACTTGGGTCCCCAGGTCCCTAATTACTTCTTCTGTTCTTAATGGATTACCACCTATGTGGTAATTTGTGGGCACTTTGTTTTTGCCAAAGGGGATGACTATACACTTTTTGGCATTTAGCTTGAGGCCATGGCTCTGGCACCAGTTGTTTGTTTCTATGAGGCCCTTTTGGAGGATGCTTGTGTCGGCAGGAGAGTCGATTATGGCACCCAGTTTGCAGTCATCTGTGAACTTGGTCAGCCACAGTCCTTCCGTGTTGGCCTGTACCTCCGGGAAATATATACCGAACAAGAGAGGTCCCAGGACTGAGCCTTGTGGGATGCCACTTGTAACTGGTTTGGAGTCTGACATGGCTCCAGCAATTCTAACCATGTGGGTTCTGTCCTTGAGCCAGTTTGCAACCCATCTAGTGATATAGGGGTTTATATTTAAGCTGGTGAGCTTATCTATAATGCCCGAGTGGTGTATTGTATCAAAGGCTTTTGCGAGGTCAAGGTAGGCTGTGTGGACCACCTTCCCCTCATCAATGGCCTTGGTGACTGTTTCAAAGAAATCAACCAGGTTTAAGAGGCAGGATCTGCCCTTAACAAAGCCAAACTGGGTAGGATCCAGTGTCTGTAGGTCCCCAATATCTTTATTTATGAGTTCCATGATGATCCTTTCCATAGCTTAGCAGACCAAGCTAGTCAGGCTTATGGGGTGATAGTTTCCAGGATCCGTTGAGGCACCACCTTTGTGGAGAGGGTCCACTGTTGCTGTACGCCACTCTTTGGGTACATATCCTGTAGTAAGGCTGAGATTGAACAGTAGTTTTATGTTTGGGTTTAGCTCTTCTTGGAGTTCATGTAGGACGCAGCCCGGGACACCGTCTGGTCCCATTGATGCTGTGTTTTTTGCTTTGGAGAGGGCAGCTCTTACCTGAGCATCTGAGATGTCAGGGGGGCAGCACTCTATTGGGATAGATATTTGCCCTTTTGGTGTGGAGAGGGGTGGAGAAGTTTGCGCTGAACCTGTTAGCTAGGATGTTGGCAATGTCTGTGAGTTTGGTGTATTTTTTGTCATTTTGGACTAATTCTGAGCATATCTGGGAATTCCCACCCAGGTTCCTAACATAACTAAAGAAAGCCTTGTGATTATCCTTAGTGTCCTGTGCAGTTTTTCTCTCGAAGCTGGCCTTAGAAGATTTTATGAGTGCCCGTAGTTTTTTGCTAATACTGATCAGAGATGCCTTCCCTTTTTGGGATTTTGCTCTATCATGTAGTAGCTTCCTCCTTCTATTGTATAGTTTGTTTATGGCTGGGGTCCACCAGACAGGACGTCTGCCTTTGGAGGATTGGGTCTTGGTTTTATTTGTGATTGCATGATCCATGCATTCCTGAAGGTGTTCATAGAATGTGTTTATAAAGGATTCTGCGGTCTGGGCCGTATTTTCCACAGGCCCGGGGGCTTTGAAGGATTCCACCTCGGTTTTGAGGAGTGTGAAATTTGCTTTAGAGAAGTTTTTCACTGTTGTTTTCAGGGCAGGGGGTGGAGTCGGGATGTGAATATCCAGTGAGATTAGTTTATGGTCTGATCTTACCAGTGAGGGATACACTTCTGGTCTGGAGCATAGAGTCCCCATGTTGGTGATGACCAGGTCCAGTATGTTTTCCCCTCTTGTGGGAGTGGTAACAAGTTGTTCCATAGCATTTGAGTTTATAAATTCTAGGAACCTTTGGGCTAGAGTGTTGGAGCTAGAGTAATGCTCCCAGTCTATGTTTGGGTAGTTGAAGTTGCCCAATATAATGGTGTTTGGAGAGACCTTCATATTTTCCAGTGTTCTCAGGAAGGCCAAGTGGGGTTCCTGGGTTTGGGAGGGTGGTCTGTAGCAGGCTATAAACTGGAAGGCAGTTTTACCCACTGTTAGTTGCACATGGATAGTCTCTGATGCTTCGTGCTGTGTCACGAACCTGGAGGTGTGGGTATCCTTGACGAATATTGATACTCCCCCTCCTTTTGTGGTTCGGTCCAAGTTTTGGGGCCAAAAAGCATGGTATGAGGTATAACCTGGTAGTGCTGGGGTGCTCTCGGGATCCTTGAACCAGGTTTCTGTTACTGCACAGATATCAATGTTCTCCATGCTAAGGAGAGTTTCGAAAAGTGCATCTTGAGGTTTAGACTTCTGGCGTTGAGTAGCATTACACTTAGTTTCTTATCCTTTGTGATACCTATGGAGGTGGGTTTGTCTTTTGAGCCTTGCCTAAAAAAGGCACTATGGGGGTAGCAAGAGCCTTTGCCAATATCCGAAAGCCCAGGGGTGACAGGTGCAAGCCGTCCCTAGTGAAGCATCATGGCTTGTCGAGCATGTCATCCCAGGCTGACAGGCATTGGATCCCCTTTGAATGACACCAATACTTAAGCCAATTGTTGAAATTGATCATCTTGTCTTCATATTGTGGAATCATTCTTGGTGAGGGTAAGATGCTACTCAAGGTCAGGGTCATACCGGCCTGGGCTACATGCTCAGAGAGCTCCTCTATGTCTCTTTCATGTAGTCCAGGGAAGTACGTCTCAGGTCATTCACACCAGCATGGACAATGACTGAGTCATATTTGTACTTGCCTTGGAGTGACCTGAGTGTTTGTGTTATGTGGCAGATCCTAGCGCCCGACAGGCAGCTCACCATGACCTTCTCCTTGTTCAGCCTGGTGAGCGGGACGTCAGTGTGCCTGACGATAGAGTTACTTATTACAAGTGTATCAGGTGTGTTGTTTAGCCTTAAGGGCTGTGACTGTTCGGCACACTGGCTTTGTGAGCTATGTGTTGCACGTGTTTTGTTTTGGGGTAGCGGTTGCTTGAGTGTTTGCTTTGGAGGTCTCTGCTGCTTAGGCAGATTTTTATTTAGAGCCTCCGAGTATGTTTTTGTGTGTTTATGTGTTTGGTTTGCTGTCGTGGTAGGTCTATGTGAGACTGGAATTGTAGTGAGTGTGGTTTCCTTCTCCTTCTGACTGGTTTCGCCAGTACTGAGTTGAGAGAGCTTAGCCTCCAGTATGGCTATATGGTTGCATCTCTCACATGTGTTGGAATTTGTTGGGAGGAGGAGAGGGTTGTCTGTGTACATGAGGCAGTTGTAACATTGCCTCAAGATTCCCAGATTCACCAGCTGGACCGGAGAAGAGATTGACAACTGACCTTTGGACATGCTAGAATAGTATTGGGAATTCCTTTATAATTGAAAAAAAAGGGCCAATGGGGAACAAGGTACTCAAGGGGAGTTTGTGAGGGTGTAGTGCTTTTAATATTTTTAGTGCTGACTTATATAATTGCTTTAGTGAGCAAGTGCCAGGTAATTTAAATGCAATGTGTTACAGGTAACTTAAATGCAAAAATGACAAACAGTAACTTTCTTTCAAGTGAAACAAGGAAATAAGTACAGTAAGCAATGCAGATATCACTAGGGATCCACGGAAGCAGTGAAAAGCCACGTTTTAGGTGGAATTAGCGTTTCAGGGAAATAACAAGCAAACAAACAACAAGCATACAAATAAAGCTAGATTCAGCAGGCCTGGATCTAGTCTATGCTACAGCAAACAAGGTGTACCAATTTCAGTAAGAAACAGTTAAAATATGCAGGCACTATAAGCCTTTAACCAGAAATTCCCAGCTCAGAAGGGCAGAGTCCAGCCTCTCCTCCCACAAGAGTGCAGACCACGAACCTTCTTAATGTAAAATAACTGGCCTGAAGCCCAAGTGCTTAAATCAGAACTAATACACTTTTAGAATAACAGACACTGAGCCCTCAATCAGCAGTTCACAACTTAGAAGGATGTAAGCTACCTGTCCTGCCACCACAGTGCAGGCCACAAACCTTCCTAATGTAAAACAACTGGTCTGAAGCCCAAGTGTTTAATCCAAAAGACTTAGAATGATAGCTACACTTTAATCAAGCTACTACCAAGCAGTAATAAATACAATTGAATACTTTAAAGAATGCCTGGATTAGTGCTCAAGTTATACAAACAAAGCTAGATTCAGCAGGCCTGGATTTAGTCTATGCTACAGTAAACAAGGTGTACCAATTTTAGTAAGAAGCAGTTCAAATATGCAGGCACTATAAGCCTTTAACCAGAAATTCCCAGCTCAGAAGGGCAGAGTCCAGCCTCTCCTCCCACAAGAGTGCAGTCCACGAACCCTTTTAATGTAAAATAACTGGCCTGAAGCCCAAGTGCTTAAACCAGAATTAATACACTTTTAGAATAACAGACACTGAGCCCTCAATCAGCAGTTCCCAACTTAGAAGGATGTAAGCTACCTGTTCTGCCACTACAGTGCAGACCACAAACATTCTTAATGTAAAACAACTGGCCTGAAGCCCAAGTGCTTAAACCAGAATTAATACACTTTTAGAATAACAGACACTGAGCCCTCAATCAGCAGTTCCCAACTTAGAGGGATGTAAGCTACCTGTCCTGCCACCACAGTGCAGGCCACAAACCTTCCTAATGTAAAACAACTGGTCTGAAGCCCAAGTACTTAAACTAAAAGGCTTAGAATGAGTTACACCAAGCAGTAATAAATACAATTGAGTACTTTTAAGATGACGCAAAAGCAAAATAAAGTAGGAAGAAACAAAAATACAGTAAAAGCAGACAATTTTATTTTTTTGAGTGAGCAAATGAGATGGGCCCAGGAGTTACAGGACAGAAACAAGTGCAAATGCAGGCCTTCAAATCAGAAGGTTGAGAGAGATGGAAGACTGCCCAAATGGCCAATAACTACAAATTCTGGGCCAGAACCACTCCCTATGTGGTAGACAGGTTACCTAGTGCTTACCACTCCCACTGATAAGCTAGAAGGCTTCCCTCCAACACAGGAAGGCTTGGGGGCTCAGAAGCTTACAAATAGTCTTGGATACAGCAAATCTGTATCTGGAACACTAATTACAGGAAAGGTAGGAAACAGGCTTACAATTTTTTTTTCAGAAAAGTAGCAAAAACAGTAGTAAAAACAATTCACATGCAGTGCAAGCTGGCACACTTGAGTATGTAGCAATATTAGTCCACACACAGTTTGAAAAAATGTAATTAAATTCAAAAGGACTAAAAGCAAGTGCAGAAAGGGTTTATTAGGTAGAATGCGGTAAAGAGATGGGACTGGGGGAGTGTCCTAGATCAAATCTACAGTGGGGCGGGCACTGCAAAAGCCACCAAATTTAAACTACAACCAAAAACAGGGAAGGGGGTGGGGAAAAGTTTCAACAGAGATGTGAGGAATCAGAGTGCAAATTATAAAACCAAAAAAATATATACTGATCTCTGTATATTTTCAGAACACTAAGACAACAGATATCTAAGCAACAATTTAGCTCTATAATACAGAATAATATACTCAGCTCTATATATTTGCAGATAGTCTTGTAAGGCTGTCTCTCTCAACACACAGGTTCCACTTTACAGGCAGTTAGCCTAGTACTATGAACCTATAAAACATAACAACACAGTATGTAAGGCAATGCCTGCCAGACAAACAAACAGGGGAACAAGATTTAGTTTGTAAGCATTTCAAACAGAAGACAGATACTGTATGTAACAAACTTTATGTAGTTATGTTGAGAATTTTACTGAATAGTGTGCTCTAGCTAAGTAGCATAAAGTCACTATAGAATAAGCAAGCAGAAACCAGAAAATTTGCAGCCAAATGCATATTTATTTATTTATTTCAAATTAGTCAGAGAGGCGTTAGCACGCTTGACCAAATTAGGAACCATGAGTTTTGCAGTTGAAGATATTTTATTTATTTTTTTTGGCAAATGAGTCACTGTAAACAGTAATTCAGGCCTGAGGACTGGAGATGGGGCTTTGCATTACTCAACCAGCTTAGGGACTGGGATCTTTGCAGTTAGAAATATATTTGTTAAATAAGTCCTTGCACAGAGTGATACATTTCTCTACTCAGTACTGAAGGTGGTGGTCTGTTCCTGTAGACTTTTATTTGCCTAATTGTAATCCACTTTTCAGTGAGTTGCCTTTCTGTTACATAATTAGTAATATAGCTAGCTGACCACTGACAGACTAAATTCAGGCGAGTTTCTTTTTACTACATTTAGGTCCCATTCAGAGCATGGGTGCATACCTGCTCCTAGATAATATCTGTTTCTCATTCACTCCATTATACTAGTGGAAACAAAATGTCATCAGGTAAGGTGCAAAGTCAAGAGTCAAGTTTAAAGATTTGAAATGCACATCACAAATTCCAGGATATACCTCCTTTCACTGTTGTAGATACATTCGGTAGCCATTTATTATCTCAGGACCCTCATTGTTGAGTCCCAAAATGTGGAGACCAAATGGCCAAAAATCTAGACTTATGTATATTAAGTCCTAGATGGTCATTTAATGGAATATACCCTTTTCTCAGAGGTATGGCAATCTCAAAGTGGCTGTCATACCTCGTATCCTCTTAGAGCTAGAAATCTGGACAAAGCCACAAATGATGGGGGACAAAGGCCCAAAAATAGGGACACTTTGTATTTAAATATTGCTCTTACAGACTTATAAAGTTGATAAACTAACAGGTTTTGCACTAGCATGATTTTTTCTGAAGGATGATGTCTGAATCTCAAATGTCTGCCCTTATTTTCTGACTTTAGTCCTCAAAGATTTGTCAGTGATTTGCCAGAAAAAACACAATTTTATGAGAAACAGACCAAAAATATGAGGCAAAAAATCTGGACATTCTGAGAAAATCTAGGCAGTTGAGAGGTATGGTGAGCATGTATAAGTTCAGAGGGGTTCATAAGTAGATAATTTGGCATGTAGTCCAGGAAGAAACTGAAAAGCCTTGCCAAATTTACAAAACCAAACAATCCACTGAGTAGGGCACTTGGAGGTATCAGTTGTACAAAATAAGCACTACAGGACTCCTCACACTAGTGCACTACTCAGTGGATTGTTTGTTTGCTGTTTCATGCAGTCTTGGGGTTCTTGTTCCTCCTAAATTTCCAAAATGCCCCAAAGCACTGCCTGGCTAAGTGACTTGGTCAAGGTCATACAGTAGGCAAATTAAGGCTGAGGGAATCAAACCCTGTACTACAGAAAGCTTATGTGTGTGTGTGTGTGTGTGTGTGTGTGTGTGTGTGTGTGTGTGTGTGTGTGTGTGTGTGAGAGAGAGACAGGCAGGAGGGCTTGCACTCCTTGCAAAAAAAAAATGTTGAAAGGAGAAAGGTAATGTTCAATATTTGCTTTTCACCTGTATTTTTGGTCTTTTTTCAGTCTTACAGGATTTGGGAATACGAGTCTCAAGATTTCAATACAGAGCCAATACAGTGATAAGTGACAGGATGTTAGTCTTTGTAAAATAACACATCAGACTAAAAGCCAAGAACATTGCTGTGGATTAGAAATTGCTCATACAATAATTAATAGGAGTTGTATTGACTATAGTATTATATGCATATATTGTACATCATCTGTGGAGCATGAGGATTTCTTTAGCAAACATCAGGGTGCAAAAATCAATGAAAACACAATATCTATGGGGCATTTTATCTACCCAAATATTTAAGCTACTCAATGTCAAATAACTATGTCAAAATATTAATTGACTATGTTACTTGAAATACTCTGAATCAAAGACGTCATCAAGGGAGGACAATATCATACTGACAAACATGGGATCTTTATTATTTCCATCCATTGTTATAACTTGTTAATATAGATCATGATAGAATCATCTTTAATCTCTGATAGTAAAAATCAGGCACAGTCGTAAATAAATCATCCTTCCTAATAGAATCCCCCACTGACACAAATACCCTCCAAGAACTCCTGACACAGATTAATAACTGGTGACAGAATCACAGTTTAAAACTCAATGCCAAGGGATGCATAAACGTCTGTTTCAAAAAGACGGGCATCCTTGCAAATCACTGCATTGATAATACACCCCTAACAGTAGACCCAGTGGTCAAAGATTAGAGAACACATGTAGACTGTGACTTGTCCTTTGATCACCATGTATCTAATGTCATAAGGAAAGTATTCTATCTTGCACAACTTATAAGCAAGGGCATGGCATCCAGGTCCAAACGAGTCATTGCTCCATTGTACTCTGTCTTCATTAGACCAATCATTGAATACAATGAGCCCTTCTGTATGTACCTGACTGAGCATATATAACACCTGGAGCATCCACAGAGATTCCCCACAAAAAGAATACATGGTGTAGTTAACATGTCCTATGCAGAACACCTCAAAGCCTTATCCTTATATTCGGTCTCCTACTGACTATTAAGAGACAATCTATGTTTGGTCTACATCTATAGAGTATCTTCTGACCCAGCCTTAATGGTCCTATTGGACACTTGCAAAACAATATAATCAGAAACACTCAATCTAAGGACCTCAACATCACCTGCAACATACATAAGAAATGTAAGAGAGACAGATATGTCTCATAGGCTGACCCTTCTCTGAAACAGGCTTCCTATTCATGTAAATCAAAATTCTCCTCTACACTTATTCAAGCTCAACCTGGAACAAAGGATAATGAATCATAAAGTTACACCTGGCATGGTACCTATGGCCCTATTAGAAAGAGGGATTATAAATGCTTGACCACCTATGCTCAAGTTATATATACATCTACATAAAACCTATGGGATCCAAACCAGTTGATTATATTTGGACAGCATGGCTAGACTTAAAGCCCTTTAGGGTCATTAGCCTAGTAATCACTATGATTCTATGCATTATTAGT
Organism: Protopterus annectens; assembly: GCF_019279795.1. NCBI lineage: Eukaryota > Metazoa > Chordata > Ceratodontiformes > Protopteridae > Protopterus > Protopterus annectens. Next base: position 166,787,610 of record NC_056739.1, read on the forward strand.
GAAAACTATGATATGGTCAGTGATATATGTATGAGAAAAAATATTCCAGTTGATTTATTTATTTAAATTGTTTTATTGCATTTTGAAACGATATGAATTCAAATGCCTAAAATCAATAATCAAATGGAAGAAAAAGAAAAAGAAAAGAGAACCAATACAAAAAAACTATATACAGTGTCCATAACAAAAGCTAACATTATTTGGCAATACTAATATTTCCCTAATACATTTTTAAGTTTTTGCCAAGATAGTTTCTTATGAGTAACACATTTATAGTTCTGTTATGTAAGGTTTATAACTGTTTATTAGTGTGTGGGCAGCACCAAGGATCAAATGGTGGAAATTGAAAAAGGGTAATTGTGAGATGGAGTTCATGGATGAGTTAAGACAGGCACTGGGTGGCAGTGAAGAGTTACCAAATAGCTGGGTAACTACAGCAGAGCTAGTAAGGGAGATGGATAGAAAGGTGCTTGGTATCATATCGGGACAGAGGAAGGATGACAAGGAGACATGGTGGTGGAATGTGGAAGTACAGAAGAGTATACAGGCAAAGAGGTTGGCAAAGAAGAATTGGGATTGTCAGAGAGATGAAGAAAGTAGACAGGAGTATAAGGCGATGAGGTGCATGGCGAAGGCTAAGGATAAGGCATATGAAGAGTTGTATGAAAGGTTGGACACCAAGGAGGGAGAAAAGGACCTGTACCAATTGGCTAGACAGAGGGACCGAGCTAGGAAAAATGTGCAGCAGGTAAAGTTGATAAAGGATAATGAGGGAAACATACTCACAAGCAAGGAGAGTGTGTTGAGGAGATGGGCAGAGTACTTTGAGGGGTTGATGAATGAAGAGAATGAGAGGGAGAGAAGGTTGGATGATGTAGGGATAGTGAATCATGAAGTACAATGGATTAGCAAGGAGGAAGTAAGGACAGCTACGAAGAGGATGACAAATGGAAAGCTGTTGGCCCAGATGACATACCTGTGGAAGCATGGAGGTGCTTAGGAGAAATGGCAGTGGAGTTTTTAACCAGATTGTTTAATGAAATCTTAGAAAGTGAGAGGATGCCTGAGAAATGGAGAAAAAGTGTTTTGGTACCGATTTTTAAGAATAAGGGTGATGTGCAGAGCTGTAGTAACTACAGAGGGATTAAATTGATCAGTCAGAGCATGAAGTTATGGGAAAGAGTAGTGGAAGCTAGGTTAAGAAGGGACGTGATGATTAGTGAACAGCAGTATGGTTTCATACCGGGGAAGAGCACTACAGATGCGGTGTTTGCTCTGAGAGTGTTGATGGAGAAGTACAGAGAATGTCAGAAGGAGTTGCATTGTGTTTTTGTAGACTTAGAGAAAGCATATGACAGGGTGCCTAGAGAGGAGTTGTGGTATTGTATGAGGAAGTCAGGAGTGTCAGAGAAGTATGTAAGAGTGGTACAGGATATGTACGAGGGTAGTGTGATGGTGGTGAGGTCTACGGTGGGAGTGACGGATGCGTTTAAGGTGGAGGTGGGGTTACATCAAGGATCAGCTCTGAGCCCTTTCTTATTTGCAGTGGTGATGGACAGGTTGACAGACGAGATCAGACAGGCGTCCCCATGGACTATGATGTTTGCAAATGATATTGTGATCTGTAGTGAGAGTAGGGAACAGGTGGAGGACACCCTGGAGAGATGGAGATGTGCTCTAGAGTGAAGAGGAATGAAGGTCAGCAGGACTAAGACAGAATACATGTGTGTGAATGAGAGGGAGGATAGAGGAATGGTGAGGATGCAAGGAGTAGAAGTGGCGAAGGTGGATGAGTTTAAATACTTGGGGTCAATAGTTCAGAGTAACAATGAGTGTGGAAGAGAGGTGAAGAAGAGAGTACAGGCAGGATGGAGTGGGTGGAGAAGAGTGTCAGGATTATTTGTGACCAACGAGTACCTGTAAGAGTGAAAGGAAAGATCTACAAGAGGGTAGTGAGACCAGCTATGTTATATGGGTTGGAAACAGTGGCATTGACAAAAAGGCAGGAGTTTGAGCTGGATGTGGCAGAGTTAAAGATGTTAAGATTTGCACTGGGTGTGACGAGGGTGGACAGGATTAGGAATAAGCATATTAGAGGGTCATCCCAGGTTGGAAATAGGTGATCCGCTGTGGCGACCCCTAATGGGAACAGCCGAAAGAAGATGATGATGATTACATACATTTATACATGTAAATTCTGAGAGAGGAAACTTTTACTTTTCCAATTATTTGTAATAACCTTTCTGGCAATAGCTAAGACAGACCATAGGAAAAGCACTTGAGGTTTAGGAATAGGGCCTGGAATTGGAACATTAAATATTATTAAAGAATCTGTTATTTTATATTTGTCTGACCATAAGGCTTTAGCAAAATTTCTAAATTCTTCCCAAAATGGGACAACCTTTTGACATTTTAGAATCATATGCTCCCAGCCTGCCTCTAAATTATCACTTCATCTCCAACATCTTAAATTTTCTTTTTTGTAAAAAAGTGCTATTTTATATGATGTTAAAAAGCTTCTATGTAAAAACTTCCAAGTAAAAATTCTCTCATAAATGGATGATGTGGAGTTGCTTATAGACTGTAGATAAAACCTTTTTATTGACCTCTGGAAATGCTTCCTTGTTTATTTTTGTAGAATATTCCCAATGATACACATCAAAACCCATAAGTTCAATTTTTAAAATGTTGTAAATTATATTTAATAGAGTTAATCTGAAAAAATAATTCTAAAATTTTAGGAATGGGTTTAGTGTCCGTGGCTAATGGTTTTTATAAATTGTTATTTATGAATTCTCTTAAAGTCTCTATATCTAACCAATTTGTATTATTTGCATTATATCTAGCTAAAAGTTATTTTGCAGAAATTATTTTATTTCCATTTAAGAATTGGTTTCAAAATTTGCAATATAGTATATAACCAGAAATAAAGCATGTCCAAAAAGATAAAACAGTAAAGTCCTTGTTATTTTTCTCTTAGTTTTTTGGTGTTATTCTCTTTTGTTGACCATCCATTTTTTGATTGCATGTCTTTTTAAACTTCCTGTGGACAAGTCCATTTCTTCTTTTTTGTCTGTGACTTTATTTTACTGCATAAAATCAAGAGATTCATTTAGTGAATTAAATGTTTTTTGGCCCTTGGGTAGGAATATTCTGATTTTTGCAGGGAATAAGATTTGAGCCTTAACATTTGATTTTTAACACTCTTGATTAATGGGATACAGGCTTTCCTTTTAGAAATTATTGAGGAAGTATAGTCATTGTCAAATCTAAACATTTTGCAACTGTA